>NC_085873.1:53853275-53902081 GCF_034702125.1 Engraulis encrasicolus | reverse complement strand
CCCATTAAGAAAGTCGTACCATTTTCACACATTTTGTCATTCACCAGGTCTGACGCTGCAGTTTTGTCAGTTTACAGCATAGTTTGGGGTCATAGGTGCTTGAAAGGGGGATGCAGTGGAATCTCAGCCGACTGATCAGTCAGCTGACATGCCAAACAACTGAATTTGTGATGCTTAAAGTGATTGTTCGGAGTGGATTCACCCTAATGCCATTTGAACCGTGACATCCATCTAGTAGTCCACTCTTAGTATTTTCTGGCTTGGGCGAACATTAGCAGATTTACAGAGTTATTTGTGGTTATTTCGAATAGTTTGCCGGTGCATTTGCAGTATCTCCAAACTTTACCCCACAAAAAATACATGTCATGACGCCAAACGTCTACAGTAGTACAAATATGGTCTCTACTCAAAAAACGAAGCATTTAGAAGTTTGGAAATAGTCCAGCAGTTTATTATTATCCACAGAAGCTGAATATATTCTGCCTTTCTAAAGCTTCGCCGTTGTTACCTCCGTAAGCCCGTAAAAGTCCTCAAAAAAGTTTCAGACGAGAGTACTAAAAAACGTTTTTATTGAATTGTGATTAAGGCTTATATTTTCAAGGCAACACTTACAAGATATTTCAAATGTTACCTACTATCAATTAGACAATTTTCATTTTTAACGATTTTCGTTATCAATACGGATGCTGAATCCACTTTTCATTGTGCATAATGATGAGTTTCGTTGAGGACTTTCACGGGCTTACAGAAGTGACGACGGTGCAGCTTTAGAAAGACAGAATATATTATAATATACTCTCTCTCTCTCTCTCTCTCTCTCTCTCTCTCTCTCTCTCTCTCTCTCTCTCAATCGTCTCTGTCTCTTCTCTCTCTCTCTCTCTCTCTTCTACCTCTCTCCCCATTCTTTCTCTCACAGGCACACACGCACACACACACAAAACATACACACACACACACACACACACAACACTCCACACACACACACCACACCACACACACACACACACACACACACACACAAACACACACACACAAACACAGAGATATTCTCTCACAGCTTTGTTTACTTTCATACCGTTTGGAAACTGCTGTGGGCAACTTTTCCTCACAACTTTTTGCCTTTGATGTCCAAATCAGTGGGGTGTTCGCACAGGCCCACAGATCCCTTGACGGGACAATCTGACAGGGTTGAAACGTTTGCATTTTCTTGCTTTTGTTTTGCTTTTTTCACAAAACCAGAGGGAAACTCCCACCTTTTTTTCCCCTAATCTCCCTGGTAGAGTGGGTTTTTAAGGGCCCCTCTTAATGCCGGGGTCACAGTGCGTAATGTCTTCATATGCAGTCACAGTGTGACATGTTTTCTTCTAATGCAATTTCCAACAGTGGGGAATGTCTCTCATAGGGCCAGTCACAGTACATGTCCCTCATATGCAGTCACATTTGGGACATGCCCTTTTGAAATGCTGTCACAGTGTGACTTGGTTTGTAAAAGAGTGAGGGGGAAAGAGAGGGCAGGCTGGCCCCAGATCAGGCCTCCAAGGAAAACCCCCCCCTTAAAAGGCTGGTGCTTTTTTTGGGGGTGGCTTTCCCTTGTCCCCGTTGGGTGGAAATTCCCCTTGGGGCCCTGTTGGGGGCGTTGCCTTGTGTACCCGGTTTACAATCTGATGAAATTGGGTTGTGGGGCGTCTCATTTAGTCTTTTTGCCTCTTTTTGGAAAACGAGTGAAAAATTTTTTTATAAATGTTTTGAGGGGGTGGAAAACAGTGTATTTGATTCACTATTGAGGACGGTAAAAAAACAGGTAGTGACCCACTATTGGGGTGGGGGAAAAAAAACAGGGTAGTGTTTTCCATTGTTTGCCCCCAACCCTACCTTTTATGGGCCCAAATCTTTTTAAAAGGGTCGAATTTTTTGAACAAAGCCCACCTAGTATTAAAGGGCGGGCCTGGGCCAGCCCGGCAGCAGCAATCCTCAAAAAGCTGGGAAAACCCAGGGGAGGGTGGCCGCCTGGGATTTGGGATTTTACCCCCAGATCTCCCCCTTCCCCTGAAACCCAAAAAACCCCCTCCCGTTGGTTCCCTTTTGTGAAAATTTTAATTTTTTCCCCACCCCCAATTTGGGTTTTTACTTTTTTAAAGGGGACAAAAAAGATGGGTGTTTGCGGGCGGGCCCTTTGGCCAGTTTCATATTCCCTGTTTTAGGAGGTTAACATGTTTTTTGTAGCATTAGGACTCGGGTTTAAAATAAACTTTGTACATTAGAAAAATTTGAAAATTTATAGCTTTGGATTTGGTTTGGGGAGTAGAAAGACTCATTTAAATTTGCACTTGTGATTTTTGGGTTTGGTTGGGGGACTCATTTTGTTTTTTGCCTTGGGGAAACAAAGGGAGCCCACAAAAAAACAAAGGTGCGATTTTGGCTAGTTGTAGTGCTGTCCCGGCCTCTTCCCCATTTTTCCAGTATAGGGACATGGGAATCAGGGGTTTAATCTTTGGGAATTGGGGGGGTTTTTTTTTTGTGGAAGGGGCAGGGGTACCACGGGTTACTTAAACCTTTGTGTTTTTTGTGCATTGGGACGGGGGTTGCAGACCTTGACATTTCCCTAAAAAAAAATTTTCCTAAACCCAACACCTGTGGGGGCCCGGGACGGACGGGTTTAGCGTTTGGGAAAAATTTGGGAATGTAAAAAGGGGACTCTGAGGGCAGCCTTCACGGGAAAATGGCCAAAAAATGCATGAGGTTGTGTTTTGGAGGGGAGGAGGGAAGGGGAAAAGGGGGAGAGAGAGAGAGGAGGGGAAGGAGAGAGACCGTTGGTGTTAGGGGAAAGGGAAGAGGTGAGATGGGTAGTCTCTGAAATTTTGGGGTCGAGATTACTGAAACCTCGTTATGTTCCAGTGGGAGTTGGAAGGCTAACTCTTTTTTTCAACATCTCTTTTCAAGGCAAGATTTTAGAGAGGTGGTTAGAGAAATCCACTCCTTTTCCCCGGTCACTTTATGCCCCCCCGACAGGCTTCACCAGTCGGGTTCTATTTTTTTTTTCTCTTGAGAAATTATCTGCACTCAGTCCCCCTAAAGCCCCCACTGAAAATTGTTTTCCCCTTTTTGTTTAAATCTCACCCTCCTTTTGACCGACAGGGAGATAAAAATGATTGGGTGCCCCCGTCATTTTACTATCCGGGATAAATAGATATCCGGGTAAAATTAAAGCAAGGGGAAGTGACATTTGGTTTTTTTCTTGCCCTCTTTTGGGAAGTCCCAAATTGATAAACAAGTTGCTGAAATAAAAAAACTTTGGGTAAACAAGTTGCTTAAAATAAAAAACCATGAAAAAAAAGGTTGTTAAAAAAAACCCAAATTTTTTCCCTGTAAAACAGACCCAACCCCGGGGCCCTCTTAATCTCAGCTGATTTTATCATTTAAAATTTTTTGGTTTATTTCATTAATAATTGACATTATTCCAAAGGGGGCTCTTTTTCCCCAAGAGGATTTATGGGTTTAAATTTTTTCCCTTCACAATGCCACCAGATTTCGATTTATCCCCCCAGTTCTAAGAAATTACCTCATATGAAAAAGCTCCTTTTCCCCTTTCTTTAAATATTACTTTTGTCATGCTTACAATTTTGAAGACAAAAATGAAAATTTCTCCCCCAATTTTAACTATAATCTCCCATGGCTTTTGGGTTTGGGACTCTGGGGTCAGGAACTTTTGTTTCCCCTGTTTAAAAGGGACATGAGCTTAAAAAAAAAAAAAAAAGAAAAACCCTCGATGCCTTCCCCCTTTATGCCGGGCCCATGGGGAGGATTTTTACAGAGGGTGAAAGCCCATGGGCCCCTGACCTTTCCCTCAGTTTTACTTTAAAACCAGGGCCCTGTGTCGGGCCCGGGTAATGTTCCTGTCGGGGCCTTTTGGGGTCGGGGTGTCTGTTTGATATGGACTATGCACCCCAGCCCGGACTGGTAATCTCCAAACCCAATCAGGAAGATGTAGAAAACGCCCGGGGGGGCCGGAGTTTTATTTTTAAACATTTTTTTTGGGGGTTTTTCCCATGACGGGATAGTGAAGGAAACAAAAAAAAGTAGTGGGGGGTTGGGAGATGGAAAGGTTTGGGGGGAAAGAGCTAAAATGAAAGGCCCCATTTAATAAATGGGCTCAGCCCTCCCTTGCAGGGGGCTTTGGGGGAAAGGGTTTCACTAACGTTCCACGCCACCTTGTTATTTGGGCCCTCCTTTACAATGCTGAAAAACCTCCAAAAAATTTTACGTATTGTAGCTCTCAACAGCAATGGCCCGGCCCTTCACGGGCAAAAATGATGATTCCCCCCTTTCATTGTTTTTTTTCTTTCCTTCGTTGTTTCTTTTTTGCATAATTTTGGTTTTGTGTTTCCTGGAAATTTTGGACTTTCTGCTTTGTGGCACGCTATTAGGAAAAGGTTCAGCTTCAATCAGTAATCAGGCTGCGTTCAGGGGTTTTCTGGGGGGTTTGTCGGGGGGCCATGTGAAAAAGGGGAAAATTTAAATACTGCACATCCATTCAGGGATTATTGTGTACAGCATCGAAAGTTCAATTTTTCATACCACAGCATCCAAAAGGGTTCAATTTTTTCAACACAGCATCCAAAATGTTAAATTTTTCTTTCTACCGTCCTCTCCCCCCCCCATCCTTTACCTCCCTCCCCCGTTTTAAAAACCCGGCCTTTTTTTAAATTCCCCAAGCCCCTTTTGTATTTATTTTCCCCCATTTTTTCCTTTTCTTTTTTCCGGGTGTCTCCCTCGTTTGGGGGTTGTTTTGAAAAAATATCCTTCAGTAAAAAAACGTAGGCTTTTGCTGTCAGAGCTATTGAAAAAAGGCTTTTCTCATGCTTCCCTAGCAAGGAGCTTCCACTTTTTGTTTGTAGAAATTCCCCCCAAACCCCCCAAAGACTTCTGCCAGAAAAAAGCCTAACATTGGTCTTGCACCCAAGTGTTTGTTTTCATCCAGTTGCCACTACATTGAGGATTTCAGTATTTCCGCATTTTTTTCCCCCCTTTCCCAAGCCCCTTTTTTTAAAAGAAAAAAAAAGGGAAAGAAGAAGAAGGGGGGGGGGTCGCCCCCCTTGCCTCCCCGTTTTCTGTTTTGCTCTCTTGGTCCAATCAAAGGGAAACGAGATCTGCTATCTTGCCCCTTTATCAAAAGAAGAAAAAAGTTTTGCTGCCTTGCCCTCTTTTTCCCAAAAAAAGTCTTGGGGTTTTGTTCTTTCAAAGGAGAAAGCTTTCCCAGGGAAGAAACCCACTGAAAAAAACCCCCTAAAAAAAAAATCCCAAACTGTCCCAAAGTCGGACGCTTTGCAAAAAACTTCGGTTTTTTTTGCTGGGCCCCTCAGAGACAGCCAGGGGCCCCAAAAGGTGCAAAAATAAATGATGGGGTGATGCCCCGTGTAGTCGAGTTAAAATTAACAGCCCCCCAAAATGTGTGTAAAGTTTCACTTAAACATTTTCCCCCCAAATGTGTTTATGGGCCCGAATGGATGGGAAAGCCAAAAAAAAAAAAAAAAGGGAAAAAATTGTTTTTTTTTCATCCTCCGGTGGTGTACAGTAAAAACGATGGTGGCCAGGGTTTTAAATTAGGGACAACCCCTGATGAGGGAAATTTAAATTAGGGCTGTGGGATGGGGGGAATTGTTTTAGGGAAAGCCCCGGCCCCTCTCTTTTCCCCCAACTGAGGAAAAATTAGACAGCCCTCACTTCAGAGGGGGGGGGTGGGGGAAGGGAAGGGGGGGGGGGGGGGTGAAAGAGGAGGGGGGGAAAGGAAAAGAGGGGGGGGGAAAAAAGGGGAAAGGGGAGGGGGAAAAAGGGGGGAAACGGGGGGGGTGAAGGGGGGGGGGAGGGGGGGGGTGGGGGGGCGGGGGAGGAAAAAAGGGGAAGGGGAGGAAAAGGGGGAGGAAGGGAGGGGTAAAAGGAAAAATTGGAAAAACCCCCCCAAGGGGGGAAAGGCAAAAGGGGTTAAAAAGGAGAAAGGGGAAAGGGAGGGGCGGGAGGGGGGAAAGGAGGGGGGGGGGGAGGGAAAGGAAGGGGAAAGGAAAGGAGGAGGGGGGGAAAAGGTTTTGGGGAAGGGGGGGTTTTAGAGGGTTTTGCAAAAAAGGGAAGAAATTATTTTTAAATTAAGCCCAAAATCCCCCGAAGTTTTTTTCCCCTGAAATTGGGAAGTTTACTCCAAAAAGCTTTCCCTAATTGGGGGCTTCCCATTGGGAGCTTTCCCAAACTTTTTGCCCCATTTTTGGGGGCGCATTAAATAAAGGGGCAGAACCGTTTTACCCCAACTTAAGAAGCGGAATGGGGGAGGGAAGGTTTTGGTTTGGAGGGGGGAAAGGGTTTTGGGGTTTTTGGGGGGGGGGGGTAATTTGCCCCTTCAAGGTAATGTGTTGAAAAATCGGGGGAAAATTTTAAAGGGTAAACAGGTGGGGGGTAAAAAATTTTTTATCCAAAACCCTTTTTTGTCATCAGGGGGTTTTAAAATAAAAACCGGTTTTTCTAACCAAAGATTTTGGGGGGAATTAAAGGCCAAAATATCCTTTTAAAAGAAAATTCCCCATTTTAAAGGGAAAAAAGCGGAGGGTTAAACAAGGTTGGAATGAATTGGGGGCTTCCAAGGAAAAAACTTTCCCTTCCCAGGGGCTGGGTTTGTCAAATTGGGATTCCCCTTGGGCCCCCGGATAAAAAAAAAGTTTTTAAAATGGCCTAGGTAGTTGTTTTTTTTGTCTTTTACCCAGCGAAAATTAAACCTGTTTCGCGGCGGTTTTAAAAAGGGGTTCCCCCCCTTTCCTACCCCCCCAAAAATTCGTAAAGTTTGCCAAAAGAGTTACTAAAAGGCCCTTCCAAAGGCCTTTTAAAATAAAAAAAAGGGAAATTTTAAATGGTTCGGGAAAACCACTTATCTAAAACATTTAAATCAAGGGAAGGGTTTTAAACGGGGTTTCCACGGATTGAATTTTTGGGAAAAATTAACTTTAAAACTGCCCACCTTTTTAATGCTAATTTTGTTTTAAGGGAAATTCCAAAATTTTTCGGGGAAAATTTTTTCAGGAGAATGCCCAAATGTTTTTGGGGGGAACCTTAAACAAAATTTCCCAAATCTTTTCCCCATAAAATTACCCAAAAAATTTTGTTAATTTTTCCCCAAAGGTTTGGGAACCCCCCTAACATTAACCAAAAAGGGGACCCCTTTTCCCCTAATTATACCAAAAACTTATTTTAAAGGGTCAAAGGGGTTGTTAAAAATTTCTAAAAGCCCCTTTTTAACAATTCACCAAAAAACTAAAAATTTTCCCCCCAGTCGGGTTTTGGGGTTTGGCCTTTTAAACCACCTTTACCCTAAACCGTCATTAACCCACGATTACACCCCAAACGGGCAAAAAACCCCCCGGCAGATTTTGGGGAAAAACAACAAACAGCAAATTTAAAGGGAAAAAAGGTTGCCCCCCTACAGGCAGAACCAACCCTAAGCTTTCCCCCGGCTGGGAAAACTCCCCCCTAAAGTTTAAAAAAAAATATGGCCCTTCGGGGGCCCTTTTTTTGCCCAAAACCAAACTTTCATAAGGAAGTTAAAAAAATTTAAAAACTTTAAAAAGTTATGGGTTCCGAAAAGCCTTAGGGCTCCCGGGGGGGGGAACCCCCCCCCTTTTGTCTCCGTTTTCCAATCAAATTAATTAAATTCCGTCGTTAAATCGTCGATCGCCCCCTGGTGTTTCCTGCGGGTACTACTTCACTAAAACCTTCTTTCCCAATATTGGGGGTTTTGGGGGGCCCCCAAAGTTCTGATTGCAGGTGAAAAAAACCGGTTTGGCTTTTTGGACTTTTTGTTATAAAAAACCCGTTTTTTCCACAAAGACCTATTTATCCCAAATCATTTTTCTATTAAATTTGTTCTGAAGATATTGTGGAAAAAGCTGTAAAAATTGGTTTAAAATAAAAATTTTTCCCCATTGTCAGCTAAAAAGATGGAGCAAAAAAAAAAAAAAATGTGAGCGTAAAACATAAGAAACCTTTGGCAATGTTTCGGGTAAAGGTTTTCCCTAAGCGCATTGGCAACGGGACAGTGCTTCCTTCCTTGCACTGCTATCACGGGGAAAGTAAGGAAATTATTATGGGGTCTTTTGGGGTTGGTGAGTCATGGATCTTTTTTGGAAAGGGTTGGAAAGATCAATTTGCCCAGTGGAGGGGATGGGTTTTAATCCCATTTTTTTTTTTGAAATTTTTTTTTAAATAAGAGTAGCTTGGGTTTTTCAGAAAATTTGGACCCAATAAATTTTTTGCATGCCACTCTAAAAATTGTTTGCAATTCCTTCAAATTTTCAGGAATGGAAAAAAACAGAAAACACAAAAATTTTAAATCTTTGACCCCCTTCTTCTGTGTTATGTAGGGAAACCGAATAAAATAAAATATAGGTAGTGTTTTAAACTTTCCCACCCAACCCCTGTTCATGATATACAAGAACCTAAATAAAAAATGAAAAACATAAAGTTCAATAAAAAACCCCCAAAATACATGAGATTCAGATGCAAAACCCCCAAAACCCATTTCTAAAGGGCCCAAAAATTCTTTTTTTTAAAGAGAACCAGTTTTTGGGTTTTGGTTTATATTATTTTACTTGTTTAAAAATAAATAGTTTATTTCCCGGAAAAAAAAAATTTTAAAAAATATCCCAATTTTTTGTTTTGTATTAAATAAAAAATAATTAAGTTTAATTTTCTGAAAAGGCATTGGGGGGGTTTTGCCCCCTAAACCCCTTTCAATTTTTATTCGGGTCCGTTTTTAAATTTTATTTGAAAAATGAGTTTTTTTTCTTTTGATTGCCTTTGGTATTTTTAGAGGTTAAGCTGCCCAGTTAATTACATTTGAAATTGGAAAAATCAGTCTAAATCTTTTTTCTTTGGTGACGTATTTTGTTTTTAAAGAGTTTCTCTTTGTCATGCCTCAGTTTTTACTGCTCTTAGCCTAATTGATCAGAGGGAAAAATTTAATAGAGTTTGACCTCACCCTTGGGTTTAAAAACCAATGGCTTTAATGTGCCCCTTTCTCCGTGCAAAAACCCCAAGGGGAGCAGCAAAATTTAAAAAAATAGGGGAAAAAAATAAATTTCCTTTATCAGAACAAACACAGCGTTGTGTCGTAAGCAGGGGAAATTTTAAAAAAAATTGGGGGGGCGTAAAGGGGGGGCCAGACCTTGGCTTATCTTTTTAAGCACAGCAGAGGAGCGGGCTATTCAACTAGCATGAAAAATGAACCCTGATCTAATAGGTAGTTTATTTAAATCAATTAGAAAAAAAGATTTGCGTAAAAACCCCAATTTGCTCGGGTTTGGGCCAAAAAAATGGAGAGCAAAAAAGGACTCGCACTGGGGGGGAACAAGGTCAGGGGAGTTAAAGGGGGGGAAATTTTGCTTTAAATTTTCAAAAATTTTTGGGGAAAAAAAAACCAATTTAGTTTTATCCCCTAATTAAAAAAAACAAAGAATTGCTGGCTTCAATGTTTGCTTTAAAAAAAAATCTTCAAATTCCCAAAAAAAACCCCCATCCTTACCGTAGTTTCCATATTTTTTTTTCTCTCTTTTTTTTTTTTGTAGCCAAATTTTTTCGCAGTTTTTTAAATTTAAAAGGTTTAAAAAGGGGAATCAGGGATTTCCCCACCAAAGTTTTCAAATTTTTGGGGAATTTAAAAAATTTTTAGAAAATAGCAAATCAAAAATTTTATTTACCGTAGTTTCCCATTTTCCTTTTTCTCTTTTTGTTTTGGGGTTTCCATTTTATCTTTTATTGACTGAAAGGTAAAACCCATACTCCTCTTTAAAATATATATCAACATCCCTTTCTTGGTGCTTTTTAAAAGGAGAATTTTTTGGGGTCTGTGCCCGCGTGGGGAGAGGAAAAAGCTGGGATTACGGAAAATTTTCCCAAACCCGGAGAGTGTGAGAGGCCATGGGGTGTGTTTTGAGTTGTGGGGTAGGGGGAGTGGGCAAGTGTGAAGGGGAGATGTGTGTGTACAGAAATTTCCCATTCCCCTGGGCTCCATTTTAAAGGGCTTTTCAGTTTAATTTTTTAGACCGGGCCCTTTTCCCCCTGTGTTTCCTGTCCCCCCCCAACCTTTTGGGTCCCCCCAAAATTTGGGTTGGAAAAAATTCCCCTAGCGCCCCTTACACCTGGCCCCGGAAAAATGGAAAAAAAAAATTTGCCCCTGAAAAATATTATTTGGAAAAGGTTTACCTTTTCCCTATCTTTGTAATTTTCTCCCTGCCCTCCTTTGGTAGGGGGCAGGCCCATCATGGAGCAGTTTTTTTTCCTGGTTTTCCTCTTGGAGGACATGGATATGGGCAGTAATATTTCCCTGTTTCCCCCTTCTTTGGTAGGACACTTTTGGCCCCGGGGTTCATTTGGGGCAGGAATATTCCCCCGTTCTTTCCCCTTGGTTGGATTTGGGCTTATGGAACAGTAAAAATTTCCCCTGTTCAGCCCCTTTTGGGAGGGAAAGGCCCAAAGGAGCAGAAATTTCTCTCAGGGACAGGTGCCCTGGATGGACACCCCCTTACCATTAGCCCGGAGTTAAAAGGGATATCTTTATATGCGTGCTCACAAAAAAGCAGAAAATTGAGGGGGAGGGGTGTGTTTAGAGGAGGCTCTGCCCGCGGGAGAGAGAGGGGGGGGGGAATTAGGATGAAAAGGGGGGGAGGGGGGGAAAAGAGGGGGGAGAGAGGGGGGGAGAGGAGAGGGATGGGGAGATAGGGGGAACGGAAGGAGGAAGGAGAGAGAGAGAGGGGAGAAGAGGGGAGAGAAGTAGTAGAGAGGGTTAAGAAAAAGGAGAGAGAAAGAGTTTTGTATGGTTGGGTTTAGTAATGTGCTTTTGGGGGTCGGGGGTGGATATCACTGCATTTCGGGGGGAAAGGAAGTTTCCCATAAGTAGAGGTAAAAAGGGGATTCCCTAGCTATATATTGCCAAACCCCGGTCTCAAAGTTGCTGTAAAACAGGTTTGGGTACCCCTTGGAAAACTGCACATTTCCCCATTAGGGAAAACATTTTAAAGGCACATACATGTAGGTTTTCCACATTTTTGTATATTTTGAGAAACTAAAATAGTAGGGCTGTAGGGCTTTTGGGAAAAATACGTTATCTTAACATGTTGGGGGATGTGGCAAGAAAGTAACATTTTTTGGGAGCTTTAAAACTGTTCCTTTTAAGATGGCAAATCATTGGAAAATCAGTAGTTGTATACCCCATTTCCGGGGGAAACATGGCTTAATTGGGTTAAACGCTGGGTTTTTGATCCCAAAAATTGCAGGTTTTACCCGCCCTTCATCCCTGGTTTAAATTTCCCTTGAGCAAGGAAACCCAACCCCCCATTTCTTTCCCGGGCCCGAACCAAACCCCCGAACCTAAAAAAGTGAAAACGCTTTGGTTTTGGAAGCGCAAGCTTTGGGGCAATTGGGCCCGGCCCGTAACCCGGATGCCAGAGGAAGTTGGATTTTGAGTAAGGGATGGAAAAAATAAGGTACTAGAGGAAAATCTGGATTTAGTCTATTTAAAAATTGGGAAATAAGGGGGTTTTGTAAATTTTTTTGCATTGAAATTAAAAGCGGTTTCCTTTTTTCAGCATTTTTAAAACATCCAAAGGCAAATTTAAAAAAAAGCAGGAAGGGGGGGCCTTAAAATTTTTATGTTTGGGTGTTTTCGAGGTAAGACAAAAATAACTAGTTCAGTAACTTCCAAAATGTGTTTTCCCCAAAAAGCTGAAATTTAAAAATTTTTATGCCTTTATGGGGGGAACCGAAACCCAATCAAAAAAAAAGAGGAAAAAACCCCCACACACCCAAAAACACCCACCCGGAATTTTTTAAAAAGCTGCTGCAGCATTTCCCCCGGAAAAATCCATAAGTAAATTTGGCAAAGGCCAATCCCGAAAAGTTTACACTCCCTTCCTGAAGTAATTTTCCTCTGTAGTACCTTTTGATCAGATTCCCGACTTATTGAAATAGGCGGGAAAGGGTGGGGCAGGGGCCCTTTAACCCGGAAGGCCGGGGGGCAGCAAAGGGGGCAAATTGTCCTTGGGGGCCCCGGGAGAGGGGGAAACCCAGAATTGGGGTTTCCCCTTTTTCATTGTGATTTTTGGGGGGGGGCCCCATATTTGTCCTGGGGCCCCCCAAAGCTGTCCGGGGGGCCATGCCTTTTGAAAAAACGAAAGCATTCTTAAAAAAACCCCCCCCAAAAACCCCCAAAGCCTTAAAAAACCCCCCTTTCCCCCCCCCAACCCCCCATGGGTTTACCCCTCCCCAACCCCCCAAAACCCCCTTTCCCCCTCTCCCCCCCAAGCCCCCCCCGGAACCCCCCCCCCCACCCCTTCCTTTCCCTCCCCTCCCCCCCCACCACCACCAAAACCCCCCCCCTGCCCCCCCCCCAAAATTAACAGAGTCTTCAAGGTATGTTAAAAATCCCCCTATGGTCCTCAGTAATGTTTTGCCTTTTCCTGGAGAGGGGCTTTAATTCTCTTTTTTTCCGGGTTTACAGCAGCTGATGGCTTTTTGGACGCGCCCTTTTGGCGGGGCCCCTTCCCTTTCAAACTGGCATGCACTGCAATGACCCCCCGTGCAACTCTTCGGGGGAAAGGGTTTAATTTCAACCGCACTTCCGTTCCCTTTTATGTCAAGGAGAAATTTGTGTTGGGGTTTAGAGGTCTCGGTTTTGATGGTCAATCCTTTAAAGGTAGAAATTACCTTTTTTGAGGGCCAGCCTTCCCCTTATTTTTTTATTTTGGAAGGGGAAAAAAGTCCTTAATATAATTGAAATTTAAAAAACCCGTTTGTACCCAAAAAACCCGTTGGACTCTCACGTTGTGTTTAAGGGTCAAGAGCAATATATTCTCATGGGGCAATAGGGAAAAAGGGGTGAAACCCATTGAAATTTTTTTCCATCACCCTTTAAAGGGAAGGGTTTTGCCCTTGGGTTTATTTTTCCAAAACTGAAAACCTACCGGGGCTCTTTGATTTCCCCATTTTTGCATCAGACGCAGGGAATCCCCTTGAAATTGGGATTTTTCAGCCTAAAGGGAAGGGATGATTGGGTTTTTCCCCCTTAGGGGTTTTTTTACCATTTTGGGTTTTCCCCATGGAATCAGGCTGCTTTTGAGAGAAGCCCTTTTTTGAAATATACCCCCTTTTCCCGCGGGCCCTTTTGAAACCCGTCTTTGTACGGTTTTTTAAAAGTTTTTCGGAAAAAGGAAATCATTTTTCATCTTTAAAAAGTTTTTGGGTTGGCTTGTAATTTATTTAGTGAAAGGAGGGGCAATTCCCTGCAACAAAAAATTTTTTGCCAAATTTTTTTCCCTTTTTAATTTAAAACATTTTTTAAAAGGGTTTAAGGGTCAAGATTTAAAATTCCTGCCCGTTTCACCGCAAAAAGTGGGCCCGGAAAAAAAGGGGCCCTTTTTTTTTAAAAAAAAGGTGGAAAAGGCCAACATTTGGCTCCATTTCTGGCTGTAGGGCGGAAAAGAGTGTGTGAAAATGCTGTAAAACGCCCCTCCTGCCCCCAAACCCTAAGGGGGCCCTTTAAACAAAGGGTGCAGGGGCCTTTAAAAAAAAGTGTAATCAGGTGAATTCACTGGTCCAGGGAAATTTTTGAGCTTTCCCAAAATGGTGTAAACTTTTTATGGGGGGAAAAAATTTTTTTTTTTTTTGGGTAGGAAAAAAAAACAAGGCCCTTTCAGGAAACCTTTTATGGTTTTCAGGGCAGATAACATATTTCTTTAAAGAAAAAAACAATAAGGACTGATTGAAAATGTTTTTCAGCTGTATCTGATCAGATTTTTTAAATTTTCCCCCCGTGTTTTTAAAGGAAAAAATTTTTTCCCCCTTTTTTTCGTTTTAAAATTTTTTGCAAGTTTTTTCTTTAATTTGGGGGTGGGGATGCGAGGTGTGTTTTTAATTTAAAACATCAGACCCTGAGTGCTTTATCCAGTAGTTCCCCTTTTTCCCCCCCGTTGGGACTTTCCCGGAGCCGGGGGAAAGGTTAAAGGGGAAATGTGATAAAGAGCTTTTTAAATTGCCCGGGGCTTAAAAAACCCGGGAAAACTTAAAGGTTACTGTGGAAGTTTGAGTTTTTCAGCGATTAAATCTACCCCGTAGATTTTCCTGGGGGAGTGCCGCCCCTCTCTTGTGAACCCCTTTTTACATTCTCAAACTGGTTATGATTTTTTGCCCGACCCCAATTTGTTGCTATTTTTAGAGATTTTGAGAATTTTTTGAGAAATTTGGGCGCTTTTTAAACCCCGGACCGGGAAGGGGTTTTATTTAATCACGTCCTTTCCTTTTGAGTGGCAGTTTATAAAAACCACTTTTTTTTTTAAATTTGGGTTTAGTGGCCGTTGATTAAAACCTAATTTGGGCTGAGTGGCATTTTATGCACTACTAAACTTTTGGGGGAGTGATAAATTTTAGAGTGCCCGTTAGAGTGGGACGGGGGAGGGTTTTTGGGAAAAATAGAAGAATTATGTGAGATGATTTATCCCTAACCCACTTTTGTTTGGGAAAAGAAAAAGAGGGGGCCCAAAAATAAAAAACAATTATTAACAATTTTTAAATAAAAATAAATAAGATTAAAAAATTAAAAAACCATTTTGTGAAGACGTTTCAAATGGTTTTTAAGCCATGTTGAGGCATTTCCCTTGGGTTTTTAAAATTTTAAGGGTTTTAAGGTTTTAAAAGTGACAGAATAATATTTGGGGGGGCTTGGGGGTTTTTTCCGCCCTGCAATTGTAAATATGTTTATTTTTTGTTTTTTTTGCTTTTTCCCAAGAATGTTTTCCATTTTATTCCCTTTAAAAATCAATCGTGCGAAAATTTAAAACAGGCAAGGGCAGACAGCCGTTTTAAAATTTCCCCCTCCCCCCGTTCTTTTCCCCTTCCCCATTTTTTGCTTTTCTCTCTCTTCTCTCTCTCTCTCTTTTCCCCTCTCTCTCTCTCGCCCCCCCTTTTCTTCATGCATTAAGGGAGGGGCCGGCCCCCTTAAATTTTTTAACCCTTTGAAAGGTTTAAGGGGTTCCTGTGGGGGTCTTCGAGAGGTGATTTTAATTTTTCAATGGGTCTTTTGTCTCCCTTTTCGGGTGCCCCCATTGGACTACGCCGCCCTCTCCCCTTCCCCCTCCCTACCGACAGTGCGACGGGTTGGGGGGAACTGGGGGGGGGCCTGGGGTAATGGTTAATAAGGGGGGGTTTTCGACCCGCCGCGGCACCCCGTAACGGCCCCCATTGTATGAGGGGGGGGGGGGAATTTGGGAAAAAATATTTTGCCCCTCCTTTGGGGAGGGAAATTTCGGCTTCTAAAACTTTCCCCAAAGAGAGGCAGAAAGAATTTTTTTTCAAAAGGGGGCGTTAGCAACATGGCCCCCGACAGGGCCACCCGGCAGGCAGCGGGGCAGGTTGTGGAAAAAAGCACAAACCCCCCCCAACCTTTCCTTCAAGGGGGTTTTTTAAAACCCATTTTTAAAAAGGGAAAAACCCAAAAAAGAGTAAAAAAAGGGGCCCTTTTCTTTAATTTCAGGGTCTTTTTAGCCCTTTGTGGGGTTAAAAAAAGCCCTGGGGAAACAAATTAACAAGACAAACCATTGTTTAAAAATTTTCCCCCCTTAAAAAAAAACAAGGGGTTTCTTCCTTCCGCCCCTTTTTTTGGTTAAACCCCCCGCCCCCCCCTTTTTAACGGGAAACCGGGCAAAAAAATTTAAAAAAGCCCTTTTCTTTTTCTTCCAGGGCCCCCTTTTTCCCGGGGCCTCAGTTATTGGCCCCCCGGGTTTTTTTCCCCCGAAAAACAAAAAGGAAAAAAAAATTTCCTAAAACCGGAAACCAAATTAAAAGGGTCCCGAAGGGTAAGGGTTTCCCCCTTTCAACCCTTCAGGGGGGGGCCCGGGGGAGGGGGGGGGGGTTGATGGAAAAAGATTTAAAAACCCGGCCTTAAAAAACTATTAAAAAAGGTCCCCATTAAAAATTTCCAATCCCCTTCCCCTCCCCTTTGCCCCCCCGGTTCCCCCTTCCCCCCCCTTTTTCCCTTTTCCCCCTTTTCCCCTTTTCCCAAATGGCAATTTTTGGCCTTTTCAGTGTAAAAAACCGCCCGGTTTTAACCCCCCCCCCCAATTGGTATCCATTTTTTTTGGATTTTGTAAAAGTTCTTTTTTTTTTTGGCCTTTTTTTTTGATATTTTTTGGCATTTTTCGGGGTTTAAATTTAAAAAACGGAAACTTTTTCCCCCTTTTTTGGGGCCCCTTTAAAATTTAAGAAACTGAAAAGGGCCCCCCCTAAAAAAAGGCCCCGTTTCATTCCAGGGCCAAATTTATTTACCGGCCCCGGGGGATGGAAATAAACCCCTTCCGTTTTTGGTTTTACTCCCTTTTGGCCCAAGGGAAGCCCCAAAATTTGGGGGCCGTGGGAGACGGGGGGGGCCCTTTTGGAAAAATTTCAAAGCACGCCTTTAGTGGGGAATATATGGTCTTCCCTTCTTAATTGGAACCCTTTTTAACGCAATAAAGAAACCAAATTTTGGCCCGTAACCCCTTTTCACCCAATAAACCCCCACCACAAACTTGGGGGGGGAGGGGGCGGAAAACAAAAAAACCCCAAACAAAAAAACCCACCACCCACCCACAACACACACACAAACCCCAAAACAAAAACACACAAAAAAACCCCCCACCAACACACACACCCCACACACCAAAAAACACAACCCCAAAACCACACACAAAAAAAACCCCAAAAAAAAAAAAAAAAAAAAAAAGGGGGAAAAAAGGGGGCCGGGTAAAGAGAAAAGGGGGAGTTGTAATTGTTTTTTGTTTGGGTAAAATCTCGGGGGGGGTTTGATCCATATAAATATGATGTAGTTTGGACGCAGGGTGTTGTGGAGTAGGGAGAGAGCGTTTATTTTAGTCCTTTACCAAAATCTGCTCCACTGGCTGTATTTGTCCCAAAGTGCAAACAGGAGTGCGTGTGTTTAATATGCCAAATATTGAAAAAACCCAGCGAAAAATAAGGGGGGGAAAATATGTCTTTTTCCGTCCAAAAAATGGAATGGGCCCCCGTTGTGGGGGAAAAATTGAAGGGGGGCCTTTGGGGGAAGTGGCAGCAAACAGGGGCCGGGCCTCTCCATCTATGTTGCCCCGGCCCCCAAAAAGCCCCCCTTTAACACCCCCTTTTCCTCTTTGATCCCAAAGTACTAAAAAGGGGGGGGACCATCCCCTATTTAGTGTAGGGAGGTGGAGAGGCCATGCCCACTAAGATCATAGCTGAGGCATTTCTGTGGGACACTACTGACCCTTTTTTGAAAGTCTAAAACCCCCTAAGAGCTCTAAGATTTTCTTTGAGCCCTGTGTCCCAGAACTGAGGTCCCCTGCCTGTGTAAATTTTTTATTCCCGATTCAAGCCCCCCCTATTCCTCAGTCCCGGGTGAAAGTGTCCTTTACCTTAAAAACTACGTTCCCCCAATTTCCCTTTTCACCTACTGCCAACCTCATGGAACCTTCGCTAAACGTTTTCCCCCCGGGTTTAAATGCCAATGAAAAAAGAGAAAATACCGAATCTGCATTCCAATTGGTTTTCCCCCTAAAATCGCCTCTCCGAAGTTAAAATATTTTCAATCGGGCCCCCCCGCATTTGCTTTTTAACTCCCGCCTTTTCCCCCAAACTAAATTTATGGAAACACAAAAGACGCATATTTTGGGCCCCGCCGTGGCCAAAAGGTAGGGCACTTGTCTACCATTTCGGCGACCCGGGGGGGGGGGATTCCCCGGCCGGGGGGCCTTTGGGCCCTTCCCCCCCCTTTTCTTTTTACCCCCACTTCCTGTCAAACCCCCTTTACGTCGTTCCTGAAAAAAAGTTTTAAAAAAAAACCCCAAAACAAAAAAACATCTTTGACTTAAAAAAGCTGGAGCAAGTAATAGCAGGGTTGTGAATGGGCTTAAACTTAAAACCCTTTGAGAGAGATGAGAGGAGGCAAAAACTTGGGGGGGCCCTTTTAGGGGGCAAATGATGAGGTTCAAAATTTGGGGTTTTTTTTTTTTTTGTTTTTTTTCAAAAAAAAGGGTTGTTTAACCTTGCCTGTAAATAAATGCGGTCACTTCAAAACAAAACTCAAATATATTACTGAAAAAGTAATTATTAATGTATATAAGTAATGCAATGATTGTGTGTCCTCCTTTTTCCTTTCAGCTGTGGAAAAATTTCTTCCCCTTGGCGGGGGCCTTAGGGAATGTTTTTTATTTTGTAATGTAATGTAATATTATATTTGTAAGTAAGGGAAGTCCTCCCTTTTCTTTTTCAGTTTTGGAAAAATTACTTCCCCCTTGGGGGGCTTTTTGACCCCGGAGTCTCTGCGGGGGGGAGAAAATTCTCCAAACGGGGCCCAAAAGGGCCAAAGATCTTCCCCAAAATGGTTAAACCCCCTGCACCCCCCCAGAAAACCCCCCCAAATAAAGTAGATTCAACCTAAATGACCTTTTTTAAAACCCATGAAAAAGTTGGGGGGTTTCCCCCCCTTAAATTCCACAAATGGGTTTAAACTGTTCCCCCGGAAAAATTGTGTCTCCCCAGGGGAATTTTTAACCCCCCCAACAATTTTTTTTTAAAAAATAACGTTTGGGCCTTTCCCCAAATCCAAAAAAACAGAAATTTTGGGGAAATTCCAAGGCATTAAAATTTAAAAAAAAATTGGGGTTATTTAAAATCTTTTGTTTTTATTCAAGATTTTTTTTTGGGGGGCCATTTAAAAAAGTTGAAAAAATTTTTACTTGGGAAAAATTAAAAACAATCCTCCAAATACTTTTGGCCCCAATTTTCTGTCTTTTATTAATGGCCAATTTTTTAGAAAATTAAAATTTGGGTTTTTTTAAAAGGCAAAAACTGAAAGGCCGAGGGGGTTTTGGAAAAGGGGCCCAAAAATTTCCTAAACCTTTGGGTGTTTTCACTGCTTCGGTGATTGGGCCCAACCACTTTTTAATTTTCCCAATACCTTGGGTTGGATTTCCAACAGTTTGGGTTTTAAAAAAACCAAAAAACATTCTAATTTCCCCAAACAAGAAATTAAAAACCCCATTCCCCCTTTCCAAAATTTTTTTTCAAAACTGGTTGTGAAAAAACTGGTGGGGCGCCAAAACGTGGAAAAGGAAAAATACGGTTTTTTTTTGAAGGAAAAGGGGAAAAATTTTTGGGGAAAAGAAAACCAAAAAAAGCCTTTAAAAGGACCACACTCACAGAAGTCATGGGGCAGGTTGTTCACAGATCTGCCTTCAAGATCTTCCACAACTGAGTTAACAGCATGCACCCCCACTGCACATCACCACTAAGTGTCTCCTCTCTCTATTTGAAGGCTAATTCACAGCCCAGCCAACACGGGTCCCTCGACAACTCATAATGCAAACTAGACAGTGTTTCACATGTCCATCGACAATTCATAATGCAAACTAGACAGTGTTTCTGTCGAGGATGTGCCAGAACTTGTTGCATTAAACATAAAAATGAAGTAAAAAAAAAAAAGAAAATGGGTTTTTTTTTTGCTGGTGTTAGAAATGCGAATACTCTACATACTTGATATGCAAATTAAAAGTTTGAATTGGCAAATAGACTAGTTGTTTTTTGCTGATGCATATCAATGAATGTCTGCAATTACTGCATATAGCTGCAGCAACAGTGGCTTGAAAATTCACACTCACATCCACAAGTACACATAATCTTGCACCTAATATATCTTTGCTTATACAGTGGGGGCAATGAGATGATGCAACCATTTTTTTGGAGATAACTGTAAAAATATTGGTGGTGTTGCTTCTATTTATGGTCAAATCCAAGCATGAATGTACAAATACGTACGGAATTTGGAAGATCTGCAATAATTATACAATAATCCAAATCTATGTGGAAAAAAATGTTTTTAAAAAAAAACACTAACATAGCACGGAGCTGGAGTCTAGGAGGGAAACAATTAATCCACATAGGGATAATCAATTGATTACTCAATTGAGTCAAGCCATCACATGCGCCTTGTGTATCTCTTCCAATCAGATTACAATGAAAGGTTCAAAGCACACGGAACAAGAAATAACCTTGGCATGATTTTCCCCAATATCCTATTTCTGCCCCCTCGTCGGTCTTCACCAACTCACTCTCCAGCCTCCCCTCTGTCTCAGCATAGTTATTCACTTTGAATTCCTTTGAATACTTTAGATCAGAAACACCTCAGTCTTGACTTGTTAGAGATATATTGGTAAGAGTGTTTAGTAACACTCGAGTCTATTTAGCAGTTTTTGATTTCTCATCATAAGGAAAGGAAAGTCACCATGTGAGGAGGATGAGAAAAAGAAACCAAAACCAAGAGACTGTTGAACTAGAGTGAGCGTTGGACCGTCTGCACTTTTGGCGAGAACTGAAAGAGGCTACACACACTCGCAGGCATGAATCATAATGTTGGACTGAAGTCGATCCAAGAGCCGCCAGCATAGAAGTGGAGGAAGGACATTCTGCCTACTGCTGTTCCAGTCATTTTCCCCAGTGAAATACTAAGTTTCTACCTGTGGACAAAGCAAATAGTTATCACATGATCAACCGCTGGCTGGGACACATTTTTATCTATGTTTATATTGGAGATTAAGCTCTTCTCTTCACCTCCAAATATTAGTACAGAGCTCAGCCTGTGTGATCCTGTCTGTCATCGCCTCCTCCGCAGCCCTGTGATATGTTTGCCAAGTCAACAGAAAATGGCCGCCTCAAAACCGCCTCAAAACCTGTCAACTTCTTTACAGAGGGAAGATACACCACTCTTGTCCATCCAATGCTGAACTTTATTAAACAAACAATGTTTCGGCCTGTGTGGCCAGGCTTTCTCATCCAGAAATAATGTACAGCACCCACAGACCCTCTCGGGGGGTTATCATGAACCTGTCTCAATATCTGCCTCCATCCACCTCGAGATGCGGTCGTTGCCACCTGACTCTATTTTTAGTTCCTTTGAAACACAATCTTGTCATTAAAACTCAGGAGGCGAGTGTGAGGTGAGGTTGGGGAGCAGGTGGGCTGGAGGCCATTTCACTTCATAAACAACACTCCCCCCTCACACACACTGCCCACTCACCCCCCATCCCTCACCTTTTTATATTTGTTTCTCACTAACTGCCGTAGTCATATCGCCTCGCTGCTGCATCAGTGCATTTCTCTCAGGCTTCTTCCATCCTGCCTTCTCGTCTCTCGTCTTACTCAATCTCTCTCGCTCTCACTCTTGCTCTTTCTCTCTCTCTCTCTGACACACACACACACCACACACACACCACCTCCACACCCCCAAGAACTTTCTTATCTTCCCTGACAGACAGTCAGATATAGTGTGTGTAGGTGAGCAGCCTGTCATTTGGGCGGCCCTATGCTCCAGAGATAATGCAAGCAGACTCAGATCTGATTGACTGCATCACATTTGCATTTAGTAAGAATGCGTGTGGGGGGGAGCAGGTGCCACAACTGACTCCAGGACAGTCGATTTTCCACCACCACCAGCCCCTCCTTCTCCTCTCAGACTTAACTGACTCTAGAGAAGAGAGAGTGTCCTCAAACAACACTGTGGTGTGGTACACTTGCCAGGTTTTGTCACCCCGTCCAGTGAACAAACAGCCGTGGGCAATCTGATGTGTGTGGCGGACTTTGGTGTCCCAGTGTGGGTTGTGGTTGTGTGGAAAGGATAGGGGAGGGTGATGGCTTTCTCTTATCCCTGTGCCCTTTTTCTCCTTCTAAATCTGCTCCCACCCCCCATGTGAGGGTAACTGATGTGTGCTGCCTCCCTCTAAATCTGCCCCATGTGAGGGTAACTGATTTGTACTGCCTCTCTCTAAATCTGCCCCCACTCCCCATGTGAGGGTAACTGATGTGTGCTGCCTCTCTCTAAATCTGCCCCTTATTGCCCCATGTGAGGGTAACTGATGTGTGCTGCCTCTCTCTAAATCTGCCCCTTATTGCCCCATGTGAGGGTAACTGATGTGTGCTGCCTCTCTCTAAATCTGCCCCCCACTCCTCATGTGAGGGTAACTGATGTGTCGGGAGAGCGGCTGGCTGCCTAACCAGCTGCAGTCAGAATCACAACCCATTTAGTTTCCTTTGGTCCCCGCCACCCCACCCGTCCCCGGCCCCCTGTCTCATCCGTCCCTGGCCCCCTGTTTCATCCGTCCCCGCCACCCGCCCCGTCCCCGGCCCCCTGTTTCATCCGTCTGTAAAGCTGTGTGTTGTGTGTCTCCCTGGCCCCCTGTTTCACTCCTCCCTGCCCCCTGTTTCACTCCTCTCATGGCCCGCTGTTTCATCTGTCTGCATAAGTCTGTGTGAAGCGGATGCCCCATCTAGTCTGCTGTCGTGTTGGGATGTGTAGACTAGATGGGCATTCCGCTTCACTGCACACTGTTGGGCTGACTCAAGCTTTCCCTCAGGTTGCATTGCATTGCACTGCGCTGGGTAGACCTCACCATACACACACACACACACACACACACACACACACACACACACACACACACACACACACACACACACACACACACACACACACCACACACACACACACACACACACACACACACACACACACACACACACACACACACACACACATACACAGAGTGCATCGCGTTGCGCTGGGTAGAGCTGCCACACACACACACACACACACACACAGACAGACACAATGTGTGTACTGCGTAGCGCTGGGTAGAGCTGCCACTCCTCTGTGCCTTGGGTGCCAGTGGCAGCACACTGCAAATGAAGTGAAAACACAAAGAGAAGAAGTACAGTATAGTAGAGTAGAGTACAATAGAGTAGAGTACAGTATAGTAGAGTAGAGTACAATAGAGTCGAGTACAGTAGAGAAGAGTATAGTAGAGAAGAGAAGAGAAGAGTAGAGTAGTGTAGAGTAGAGAAGAGTAGAATAGAATAGAGTAGAATAGACTTTTATTAGTCCAAAGGGAAATTAAGGTGTCTGACATCTTACATAAATACAGGAATAGAAAATATACACCAAGACCTAATAGACATATAATAAATGAAAGCGTCAGCTAAATGCAATGGAATAATAATAATGTAATAATGTAATGTAATACAGCACACACAGGTGTGTGGGACGCCTAATTTCACATGTTCAGCATCGCTAACAGGCTTAGGCTAACAGGCTTAGCTCACGCTAACTTACTCACTGGCTTGCTGACACATGCACACAGTTACTTAGCACATCAACACACACAGCCAGTCATTAGTTTGAGTGTACATTGACCCCGTCCACTTCACCTTTGAGCAGGTATCTGCTCTCTGTTAAGGCCCCCTCTAATATTCCGATGCATGTCATCATAAATTACCGCTCTTTTCAGCAGCATTATTGGCAGAGCTGATCGATGTGGCGCTCGGCTCGAACTGGCGGGGGCGCCTGCAGGCAGCGGGAAAGGAAATGTCAGCGGGCGCTGAGCTGATGGCTGATTGGCTGCGGTGGGATATTAACGCGAGGCATTAGAGGGAGGGGTGGGCAGCTCAATTCCCCAAACGGCGTCGAGTCCACTTCCTGAGTCCGCTCACGCCTCCCTCCCTCCATCCCCAATCCTCCTCTCGCATGCTCACTCCTGAGTCCTGTCCAGCCATCCCTTTACTCTGATGCTGCCCGCCAGCCCCCCCGGTCTGTCCTCACCTCCGCCTGCCTCCCTGTAGTCACAGCAGCTTGCCCTGTCAGCATTCTCCACACTGAGCTCTCATCAGGCAGGTCCTCACTTGGGCCACAGTCATTTGTGTCCCGGCAACCTTGACATTGAGCTTTACTGTCCTCTCTTCTCTTCTCTTCTCCTCTCCTCTACTCTACTCTACTCTACTCTACTCTACTCTACTCTACTCTACTCTACTCTACTCTACTCTACTCTACTCTCCTCTACTCTACTCTACTCTACTCTACTCTCCTCACGGATTGCAGAGTGGCCTAATGAGAAGTGGCCATCATCATCATCATATTTCTTCTTCTTTGACTGTGACTTGTGTTCCTCTTTTTATTTATTTCTCTATTTTTCTTCAGACTTACTCTGAACAACAGCATAATAAATAACCTTTCCCAAAGGTTTGACCCGCCTCCCTTGGTTTGCTACTGGTTGAGGCCAGAAAAGGCTGTGGCGAAGCTTAAACCATGTCATTGCCTTGCACACACCTCTAGCCAGAGCCGTTGGAGCTTCTCAAAGCTGATTGGTTCCCAGCAAAGTTTATGTTATAAAGTATGTTTAACGTTTTCTCCGGAGCTCAGATACAATATTTATACTGCTGTGTGTGCGTGTGTGCGTGCGTGCGTGCCAGGCCTCCCTCTATCCAGACTCATAACCAGGCCTCCCTCAAACCTGATCAACCTCCTGATTGACAGTTAGCCCTCTCCAACTCTCCTCCTCTCCACCTCTCCGCCTCTCTCCCTCTCCTCATCTCCCCCTCTCCTCCTCCTCTCCCTCTCTCCCTCTCCACCTCTGCCTCTTCTTTTTGCTCTCCTCTTTTTCTCTCCCTCCCTCTCTTCGTCCTCCTTAAAGGTTCTCTTTTCTTCCCTCATCATAAGGCCACTGCCTCGTATTCCCATAATGGCTATTGTGACATTTCACAGGTTAAGTAACAAGAGCTGCTTGTATTACCAAGTGGGTTGTTTTGCTGCAAAATGCCCATGTAAACATTTTGTTTCTGGAAGCTATTACATAAAAATGATTTAACAGTAATCCTCATTTCAGAAAGCATCAAAATGCTGCTGTGTATTCCGTCTTTCTGTGCATCCAACATACACACTCCTACTAAATTGCTGATCCAGCTGTTTAGTAATCTATTGTATATGCTTAATAATATCTGGTTGTTAAGAAGATGATTGGTTTAAATATGTAGCTGGAGGTTTACTTCCTGGTTCCAGCATTAGACACCTTGTCTGCTGTTCAAAGGCAAAGTGCAGTAACTACATATTTAGTCGAACTTGAGTTGAGACTGAAAATGGTCTTCATGACACCTCCTACATCTTGTGACAAAGTCTTATGGTCTAAATGTGTTCCTTTTTTGGAGATATTGCTATGTCAAATTTGCAGTAAGTACAATATCAAACCTAATGCCAATACTTTATTACATTACATTACATCACATTGCACTTAGCTGACGCATTCATTTATTCACTTACAGTGACTTACAGTTATTATTTGTCAGGGTACTGGTTACCAAAGAAAGTGGATGTAACCAAGAAGCGTCATTTTGTTTCCTTTCCGGTATCCACTTTATGTCGGGTGAACGCCCCTTTAGGAGACCTTCGGTTAGGAGACCTTCGGAGTCCTGAGGTTGAGAATCAATGAAGTCCCCTTAGCGCTGTAGATGGCGGTAGCGCACATCTTGTGCACACACCTCAAAAAAAGAAGAAGGAGAGGACAACGCCCCCTTAGGAGACCCAACTTGAGCACACACTTTGCATTGAGTGGGCGTGGTTTGCGATATCTTTGTTTGATTCAGTATTTTTGCTGGTTACAGTCCCTGGAGCAATGTGGGGTTATGTGCCTTGATCAAGGGCACTTCAGCCATAGATGGAGATGTAGGGAGAGGTCAGGGGGATTCGAACCTGCAACCCCTAGATTGAAAGACCAACGCTCTAACTACCAGGCCATGGCTGCCCCCGTGCCCAATACTTTGAAGGCCTTTTTCTCTGTTTCAATGTTGGCATAGTTACTGCACTTTGCCTTAGTAGAGCAGTTGTGTTTCTTGTATCTGATGTGGCATTTCTTCATCCTGCTTGTTTTCTCCTCTTGTAAACATCCCTTAGGTACCAAGACATGAGGAGGCAGATCGGATTCGAGATCAGAGATATGTGGTATAACTTAGGTAAGTGTAAAACATGCTTTCCAGATCAGAGATATGTGGTATAACTTAGGTAAGTGTCAACCATGCTGCTTTGCTTTCCTCTCACACAGTCTTCTCTGCCATCTGTGATGTTTGTGCTCCTAAGTACCTTTCTCCTTTCCTCATTATCTTGTTTTCTTATAACACTCTTCCTTCCAACTCTCTTCCTTTTTTTAACCTACGATCACAGATGGTTGATGAAAATTACTGCCTTGTCGCCAAAAAAAGCCCTCACTCTCACACACACTCACACACACACACACACTCTCACACACACTCAGAAGACAGTTTGTGTTTCTTTTTCTCTCCAGTCAGCTGTGATCTCCAGTTTCTTTTTTGTCTTTGTGAGAATTCAAATTAACTTGCTAAATATAGTGGAGCTGCTGGGTGTTAATTGGTGTGATGGGGGGAGGAGAACAGAGCAGTGGTGCCTTCTCTAAACTGAGGGAGAGCCGAGGGGACCGCCTGGGTTGGAGCCTGTCACATGCATACATGACACGGGGCGGGGAGAGAGAAAACAAGGGGCGGAGGAAAACAATACAAGTGTGTTTGTTGGGTCCCCCTCCTCTCCTCTCCTCTCCTCTCCTCTCCTCTCCTCTCCTCTCCTCTCCTCTCCTCTCCTCTCCTCTCCTCTCCTCACCTCCCTCGATGAGGCTTGTCTACGTAATGTGAAATCTCCATCTAAATTGGGTTAGGTAGAGCACGGCTCACTCCAGGGTGTTGCAGCTACCTCTTCACCTGGGTGGTTAATTTAAGGCAGTGTTGTTCGACATATTTTTTTTAGTTAAGATGCTTTTCCAATTAAAAAGCACAGCACCCGGAAATCGTGTATATGACACACAGTCATGCTCATCAATGACTCAATGAATAGAACAAAAATAGTCTTTCAGTCTTTCTCGAAAAATGCTCTTACACCAAAGAGTTGAAATTATTCCCCACAACACACTGCTATGATTTTTTAAAAACGTTTTAATTCTGTGAAGTCCATTGAACTGCCTTGCCTTGAAACTTGTCTTGCCATGATAATCTCATTCTACACTAGTACTAACTAACACAGTGGTTGAAATACACAATCCCACAACTGTATATAAACCATGGCAGTGTGGTTGAAATACACAATCCAGAAGCTGTATTCTCCTTACCACATAGTGTTTGTGGTACTTGCCTACTACAGTTAAGGGCAACATGACTAAAGAATGATGCCAGTAATTGTTCGTTGTTATCTTTGAAATATTACAATGTTTGAAAAACACAATCCCCCAAGGTTAGGCGCCTTAACACAAAACAAGTGGTACTTGCCTATTATATCTAAGAGTGATGGCCATTGTTGGTCCTAGTTGGCGTTGAAATGTTTTCTTTATTTTGAACAAAGGGCGTTTTTGAGATGTGTAGTCTCTCTCTATTGACCTTTGTGTATGAGTGCACTGTCTCACATGAACTCTGGTCAACTGGCGCCGTACACCAGCCTCCAGAGCTTGTGAGGCAAAGCACTCAAAGCACTTAAAGCACTTTGAGTCAACTTCATAGTTGTGATATTGTGCTATATAAATAGATTTTGTATTGGACTGTATTGTATCTGTTTGAAAAGCATGTTTGAAAAACAAAATCCCTCAAGGTTAGTTGCCTTACCACAAAACAAGTTGCCTGTTATATCTTAGAGTGATGGTCATTATTGTTCCTAGTTGAAATGTTTTCTTTATTTTGTACAAAGGGTGCCTTTGAGATGTGTAGCCCTCAATTCATCTTTTTGTGTGTTTGTACTGCCTCCAGAGCTTGTGTGCGTGTGCGCGTGCGAGTGTGTGAAAGTACTTAAAGTCAACTTCATAGTTTTACTATATTAATGCATGTTGTACTGTACTGTGTTGTATTTGTAGGTCCCCACAAGATCATATATTGTGCTATATAAATAGGCTACATGTTGTATTGTACTGTGTTGTATTTGTAGGTCCCCACAAGATCACATAATGTACTACATATGAATGCATGTTGTATTGTACTTTGTTGTATCTGTAGGTCCCCACAAGATCAAGTTCATACCAGAGATGGTTGGTCCGATCCTGGAGATGACGCTGGTGCCGGAGATCGAGCTGCGCAAGGCCACCATCCCCATCTTCTTCGACATGATGCAGTGCGAATTCCACTTCACACGCAGCTTCCAGATGGTACGAACATTCTTTAAGCATACTGATATCACACCTTATTAATGTGGAACATTTGACAACCAGAATTGTATACAGCACTTGTGGTATGATGATTTGAAACCACATAGTCAACTCTAATGTGGAATACATTTTCAATAATTAATGTTAATTGGAAATGTCAATATTTTAATGCAAATGTTCTATTCAAGAGGAATGCCACCCTTTTTGCCATTAAGTGTACAGGTTAATTTTGTATTTTTGTAACAATAATTATTCCAGAGGAATACATATGTTTGTTGGTGCACTGTCTGAACAGAAGTCTGACTAAACTAAGAATAAGGTTTAGAAACCGAAGACGCTAGAAATTGCATTTAGAAAGCCATGAGAGAGAAAATACGCCTGACAAGAAGAATGCCTGTAGTTTACGTGAGCAGGCAGGAGAATGGGTCTAGTCTGCACAGGCAGGCAGCGTTTTCACTCTGACTCTCTCTCCACCGCGCTCTCCCTAAACAGACAGCGTTGTAGAAAGGGGACCGTAAGCACAGGCTTTCATGGGAAGTTGACCTTGTATGTCTTAAGTTCTGACAAAGCTGTTTTGCTGCCACTCTGGCCCCATGGTCGCTCCCTCTGGCTGTAATGCAGGGGCAGGAGCAGGAATGATGTGGGGGGCTGACAGGGGGGGACAAACGGGTATGTTGTCCTGGGCCCTGGAGGAGAGGGGGCCAAGAATTGGGTTCTCATTACATTGTGTGTATTGCATGGGGGGCCCTTTCAGATGACTTTGTCCCAGGCCTGGCCAATGCTGTCAGTGGCCCTGGTGGGGGCCGTGGGGATATTAAAGGGGGGGGACCGGGGGTGTTGTGGTTTGTGCTGCTGCTGCTTCTGCTGAGCTCAGCACTCGTCTCTCTCTGTGTAAAGTGATGCAGCATGCAGCCGCCATGTTCAATCAGGTGCCTGGCCTGTGGCTCTCCCTCTCCCTCAGACCCCATCACTCTCCCTCTCCCTCTCCCTTAGTCCCCATCACTCTCTCCCTCTCTCTCTCTCTCTCTCTCTCTCTCTCTCTCTCTCTCTCTCTCTCTCCCTGGCTCTCCCTCTCTCTCTCTCTATCTCTGACTCTCCCTCCCTCCCTCTCTCTCTGTCTCTGTCTCTCTCTCTCTCTCTCTCTCTCTCTCTCTCTCTCTCTCTCCCCTTTTTTCTCCTGCTCTCCGCTCTCCACCATCCACTCTGAATCTCAATCTTTCAATCTTTCAATCTCTCATTCTCTCAATGCTCTCCCTCTCTCTCTCTCTCTCCCTCTCCATCTCTCTCTGTCTCTCTCTCTCTCTCTCTCTCTCTCTCTCTCTCTCTCTCTCTCCCTCAGAGCCCATCACACACTCTCTCCCTCTCCCTCAGACCCCATCACTCTCTCTCTCTCTCTCTCTCTCTCTCTCTCTCTCCCTCAGACCCCATCACTCTCTCCATCCCTCTCTCTCCCTCAGACCCCATCACTCTCTCCATCCCTCTCTCTCCCTTAGACCCCATCTGTCCCTCTCTCTCTCTCTCTTAGCCCCCATCTCTCTCTCTCTCTCTCTCTCTCTCTCCCTCTCCCTTAGACCCCATCTCTCTCTCTCTCTCTCTCTCTCTCTCTCTCTCTCTCTCTCTCTCTCTCTCTCTCTCTCTCTCTCTTAGACCCCATCTCTCTCTCTCTCTCTCTCCTCTCCTCTCCTCTCTCTCTCTCTCTCTCTCTCTCTCTCTCTCCCTCTCTCTCTCTCTCCTAGCCCCCATCACTCTCTCTCGCTCTCTCTCCCTCAGACCCCATCACTCTAGCACCCATCTCTCTCTCTCCACCATCCACTCCCAATCTCTCATTCTCTCATTCCCTCAATGCTCTCTCTCTCTCTCTCGCTCTCTGTCTCTCCTTTGTTCCACCTTCCATCCTCTCTTACTTTCCTTCTGCCCCCATCGATTTCTCTCTTTCTCTCTCTAGCACAGGCACATGCATCCCCCCCCCCCACACACACACGCTTTTTCCTCTCTATTTCTCTTTCTCAAGTCTAGCTATCTCTCCCTGTTTCTCTCCATCTGTATTATTGTCCCTCTGTCTCTCCTGTTCTCTCCCCAACCCCAGTGGTACAGTTGTCCACTCTTTTAAAGTAGTGTCGAGAGGCGAGGCCTGGGCTAATACTGTACAACCGTCTGTCAGAGAGTGAAGGCAACCCTCTTATTTCCCACAATGATATGTGATCAATTTCACTTTGGCTCGACCAATGGCAGGTACATGTATCACTGTCTGGGGAGGTGTGGTCGCCCTGGCCTCCATAACTGCTGCAAAGAATACAGAAACTATAAGCTGAATTGTTAGTGGTGTACTGGCTCACACTATAGAGAAAAAGAGAAAGAAAGATAGAGGAATATATATATATATATATATATATATATATATATATATATATATATATATATATATATATATATATATATATAGTATATATATATATATATATATAGAGAGAGAGAGAGAGAAGAGAGAGAGCGAGAGAGCGAGAGAGAGATAGATAGAAAGAGAGAGAGAGAGAGAGAGAGAGAGAGAGAGAGAGAGAGAGAGAGAGAGAGATGTTTTGTAGCGTGCCCCTCTCTTCTCTCCTCTCCTCTTCACTCATGGCCAATTCCCTCCGGATGGGAAAGAAGGTTGAGAGTGCTGATGAACAGATTAATACAAACTGAAAAGCACTGGGGTTGAAAACGTGTGATTAAGAGTGGAGAGAGAGAGAGAGAGAGAGAGAGAGATGCCTGTTCAGATCGTTTTACTAGAGCGAATGAGAAGATTGAACAGAGACAGAGACAGATAGAGATATATTATTATTAAATTATTATATTAGTTATGCCTTTATGTCTCTGTCTAATTACAGTTTGATATGTATATTATTAATATTATATTATTATATTATTTATGCCTTTATGTCTGTGTCTAATTCCAGTTTGAGAACGAGATCATCACCAAGTTGGACCACGAGGTGGAAGGAGGACGAGGAGACGAGCAGTACAAAGTCCTCTTCCAGAAAATGTATGGGAAACTTATTAATGTGATTTTTTTATGTGAATGTGTTTCTTTGCACACCTCAGATGACAGGTGCGCCGAACATGGCCCATGGGTCACTCAGCAGACAACTTGAAAAAACTGACCGTTTTGCTGTCTTCTTTAATACACAACGTTTCGGTCCTACCTATATATACAGTCCCAGGAAAAAGTTTGTACACCCTTTGAAATGTCTTACCTTTCTGTCAAAATTGGTCATAAAACATGGTCTGATCTTCCTGGAAATCACAAGAAGGAACAACCAGAGTCTGCTTTAACTAATTCAACCCAAACATTTACAAGTTTTCATATTTTCATTGGCCATAAGATGTAAACATTCACAGGACAGCAAGGCATAAGTAAGTACACCCTTGCATTCAATAGGTTTTAACCCTAAGTTAGTCGCAATAACCTCAACCAGATGTTTCCTGTAGTTGCAGATCAGATTAACAAAACAATCTGTTTGTATCTTGTCTCCCTCTTCTTTAGAAAACTGCCTCTCGTCAGCAAGGTTTGTGGGATGTCTGGAGTGCATAGCTTCTTGACTTCATGCCATATAATCTTAATTGTTTTTGTCAGGGCTTTGACTGGGCTATTCCAGAATGTGTATTTCACTATTATGAAGCCATTCTAAAGTCGATTTGCTTCTAAAGTATGGGTTGTTGTCACATTTCAGCACCTATCCTCTTGTGTGCTTCAACTGTGTGACAGACTACCTCACTTTTTTTCTGTAAAATATCACAATAAACTTCTGAGTTCATTGTTCCACTGAAAATAGCAAACTGAAAAGGGCCCGAGGCAGCAAGGTAGCCGCATATAATGATGCTCCCGCCACCATACTCGAAGGTGGAGATGATGTTTTGGTGAAGGTGTGGTTCTCCAGTTCTCCTCCAAACATGACATTGTGTGTCCGAACATGACATTGTGCTTTTTCGCAAACCTCAAAGGTGCAGCAATATTTTTTTGGACAGAAACCCCATTAATTTTAGATTGGCAGAATGAATCCCATTTTTAGCTATTCTTGGTTACATCTCCTCTTCTGAGTATGGTGGTGGGAGCATCATTATATGCGGCTACCTTGCTGCCTCAGGCCCTTGACAGTTTGCTATTATCAGTGGAACAATGAACTCAAGTTTATTGTGATATTTTACAGAAAAAAACGTGAGGAAGTCTGTCACACAGTTGAAGCACACAAGAGTATGGGTCCTGAAATGTTACAACAACCCATACTTTAGAAGCAAATCGACTTTAGAATGGCTTCATAATAATGAAATACACATTCTGGAATAGTCCAGTCAAAGCCCTGACAAAAAACAATTGAGATTATATAGCCTAAAGTCAAGAAAGCTATGCACTCCAGACATCCCACAAACCTTGCTGACGAGAGGCAGTTCTCTAAAGAAAAGGGAGACAAGATACAAACAGATTGTTTTGTTAATCTGATCTGCAACTACAGGACAAGTCTGGTTGATGATATTGCAACTAACTGAGGGTTAAAACCTACTTAATGCAAGGGTGTACTTACTTATGCCCTGCTCTCCTGTGAATGTTATGGCCTTATGACCAATAAAAATATGATAACATGTAAATGTTTGGGTGGAATTAATTAAAGCAGACTTTGATTGTTCCTTCTTGAGATTTCCGGGAAGATCAGACCATGTTTTATGATCAATTTTGACAGAAATGTAAGATATTTCAAAGGGTGTACAAACTTTTTCCTGGGACTGTATACTATATTGTTTATCAGTCTCCTAGAGCACTGCCGTAAGCATAAGTACTTGGTCTCACATGATATCGTGTTGTTTTGTGCTATGTGTGTTGACGTGCTGCTATGTGTTGTTGTTGTTGTTGTTTACCAGTCTCCTAGAGCACTGCCGTAAGCATAAGTACTTGATGAAGTACTTCATATGATATCGTGTTGTTTTGTGCTATGTGTGTTGACGTGCTGCTATGTGTTGTTGTTGTTGTTGTTTACCAGTCTCCTAGAGCACTGCCGTAAGCATAAGTACTTGGCCAAGAGCGGTGAGAACTTTGTGACGTTGGTGGTGCGTCTTCTGGAGCGTCTCCTTGACTACCGGACCATCATGCACGACGAGAACAAGGAGAACCGCATGAGCTGCACCGTCAACGTCCTGGTGAGCAATGACCACAAAGCATCAGTAATCATAATAATAATAATAATAATAATAATAATAATAATAAAAAAAATAATAATATTAACAAGGAGAACCGCATGAGCTGCACCGTCAACGTCCTGGTGAGCAATGACCACATAGCATCAGTAATCATAATAATAATAATAATAATAATAATAATAATGATAATAATATTAGCAAGGACAACCGCATGAGCTGCACCGTCAACGTCCTGGTGAGCAATGACCCATCCACACATACGATACGATACGATTACACTTAAATCGAAGCCACAACCCTTGAGCTACAAGTCTTCCCTTTGCCTACCCATGGCAGCATTTCAAACACTACCAGACAACATTTTTGAACGTCCTAAAAATTCCAATGATTTATTGCGGTTCAAGTGGTGCAAGTTCAATGAATGTGTTGAACTGGGGCCTATACTAAGAAGCTGGTTCAGGAGTAAACCAGGTTAAGTTAAGAGGTAAATCATCTAATAGAAGAGCCTGGAGTCCTGGACTTCTTAAGAAAATGAGGACTCCAGGCTCTTCTATTAGATGATTTACCTCTTAACTTAACCAATGAGGACTCCAGGCTCTTCTATTAGATGATTTACCTCTTAACTTAACCTGGTTTACTCCTGAACCAGCTTCTTAGTATAGGCCCCTGGTTAGGTAACAACTGAATCCATCCTCTTCAGCCATAGCATCAGCAACATGTTTGTGTTCAACACTACACTGTAATATGTGTGTATGTCGTGCACAACCTGCATGCACTGGGAGCTCCTTAATGTATATTTGTAATTAATGTGTCATGCAGATGGGAGGAGATATATGACACATAAATATTTCTCACAAGACCATGGTACCACTACCTAGTGATAAGTCATCCACTCAGACTGTACTGTAGTATCACACCCACGCAGCACGCGCACACACACACACACACACAAACACACACACACACACACACACACACACACACACACACACACACACACACACACCACAAAAGTGCACATAGACCATGTCTCCCACAGACAGTATAACTCCAAAGGGCATTACATCCTTTTGTTCAGTATAAGAGGCCTTTGACGGTAGCCCACCTGTAAACCATTTACAAAGTCATTTGGAAATGTAAGAGAAATAATTACTCCAAATTAAAGTGGATTCACCCAGGACTCCGTCTATCGTTATTATCAGGCCCCTACGTCTGCGCTCTGTGGAGAAAAAAAGAAGACAGCAGCAATAACAGCCCATCGCTATAACAACGGCCCCAAGCAAGCACGCCTTGCACAAAATTGATCCCAGGTTAATCCCGATAAGGGACTCCAAATCGCATTTTTACACGCCATCAGACAAAGGGAGACAGCAGTCGACAGCTCTGCGCCGCATTTATTAACCTGTGATCACACGGGGAGTTCATCTCGGAAGGGAAGGGCCTCGGCGTGCAATGCAGAGCACAGTGACATTTGAGCGAGGACGCTATGAAATGTCAATATACCTTTTAAAGAGTCTGATACGGAGCCTGTGAGGCCGCTAGAGCCCCTCTTTTTTGTTTTTTGTAAACTGATTTTGTAAGCTGATTTTAGTTTTAATGCATTGCTTAATTTCAATGTCTGTTTCATCATACCTGGTTTAGTGTTCTAATATCATATTGTTTTAAGGTTAGAGTATGTAATGTTATTTGTTTGTTTTCCAAATGTATGATTCCCAGTTGCAGTTGGAGCCCTGTACTCCCGAGCTCACGCATCGTCTTGTAATCATAGCCAACATTGGGCTCGGCAGTAATTTCAGCACCATGGCCAGCGACCTTGCCCAATACACTATTTTCGCTGTTTGCCTTTAACTCATGTTCCTCGAGTGCAGTGGTCCAGCGACCCCGTAAAGCACTTTCATGATTCCTCGAGTGCAGTGGTCCAGCGACCCCGTAAAGCACTTTCATGATTTCTCGAGTGCAGTGATCCAGCGACCCCGTAAAGCACTTTCATGATTCCTCGAGTGCAGTGGTCCAGCGACCCCGTAAAGCACTTTCATGATCAGTTCCCCGCGTGGACAGAGGTTCTCCTGCGAGATACCCACGATCATGAGAAGCCCGTTCTCCAGCGAGAACGAAGACGTATGCATACATAGGCTACTGAATTCTAATTTCAGATAGCGCACTTATGAAAACAACTATGTATAAACAAACACACACATACATTTCTTTTACCCCACTCTCTTTCTGTAGCATGTGTACTATTCAACATGTATTCCAGTTCTTCTGCAAGGTTAACGACACACAATCTCACAGTTTTGTTTTCTTTTTCTGTCTCTCCAGAACTTCTACAAAGAGATCGAGAGAGAAGAGATGTACATCAGGTAAGACCCTTTGCCACTTCACCCTCATCTTTGCCATTTTGTATTCATGTATTCAACTTGGATGTCTTTCAGATTGCCATCCCAGCGGAGTCTAGTTCCTGTAGGACAGTCAGGATTATTAACTGTAGACATAAAGTGTACTCTTCATATAAAGTGTATATCTCTATGACTGGGTGTATTATGCCGGCCGCCAAATGTATTTTGGAGGACAGTGTCGGGGACGCTACATTCCCCTGACCTCCCCACGCTGCATATCAGACAGAAACGTTACTGAACAATAAGATCATTTTGTGCTGCTTTAATGTCGCCAGTGTTGGCAATAAAAATGCAAATCCGTGTGAATACATTTGGCCAAATGAGTGGTGCTGTGTTTGATTCATTGTTATCCACATTGTAACCAGTCCTGTAGTGTCTGGTTCATGGGTGGATGGGGACTGTCATTGGTAACGTTGGGTTGATGGTGATTGTCTGTCCTGCCTTTACGTACCTGTACAAGCTGTGTGATTGTCTGTTCTCCCCTTAGGTACCTGTACAAGTTGTGTGATTGTCTGTCCTGCCTTTGGGTACCTGTACAAGCTGTGTGATTGTCTGTTCTCCCCTTAGGTACCTGTACAAGCTGTGTGACCTCCACAAAGAGTGTGACAACTACACTGAAGCTGCATACACACTGCTGTTACATGCCAAGCTACTTAAGGTAACGTCTATGCTCTGTCTGTCTGTCTGTCTGTCTGTCTGTCTGTCTGTCTGTTTGTTTTGTTTGCCTGTCTGTCTATCTGTCTGTCTGTCTGTCTGTCTGTCTGTCTGTCTGTCTGTCTTTTGTTTGTTTTGTCTGGCTGTTTGTTTGTTTTGTCTGGCTGTTTGTTTGTTTTGTCTGTCTGCTTGTTTGTTTGTTTATTGATATAATATACTCTCTATTAATACTGTCTGTCTGGTTGTCTGTCTGTTTATACTATGTCTGTCTGTTTGTTAGTTTACTCATTTATTTATTTACACAGTCTGTCTATTTACACTACCGGTCAAAAGTTTAGGGTCACCACACTTTCCTCCCACAATGCTTCTTTCTGACAGTTAAGCTTATTCCTTTTCAATTTCAGTTCTGGTATAAAATCAGTGTATAGAGTAATTGTTCCTTGAAAATAATGCATGCAACAAATAAGCAATTTGATATTGGAAAAAGTAACTGTTGACTGGATTAACTTGTATAGACAAACCAAAATGTATCACTAACTTTTGACTAATCAAAGTGTACCTTTACTAAGGTAGTGTCTAGTCTGGTGTACTAATCAAAGTGTAGACTCCTTTGGCATTAATAATAGCCAGTTGTGGTTCTACAAATTCATTCCTTGGATGAGATGAGGTCCAGAATTGCCCACGAGTTCTATGAGCCCCATGCATGCAAAAGTTGATGTCTGGTCCTGTCAATTCATACAATGCTGGATGATATACACATCATTTGAAAGAGGAGAATCGACACTTTCCAACGATGTATGGCACTGGCTTGTACACTAAAACACCGCTGAGACAATGGATCCTGCATTCATAAGTAGGTTCATTCTGATGGCTAGAAAATCATGCAGCTACTTTGACTTGAATTTGTGGACGAGGTGGCAACTCAACAAATGTCATACACTTACCATTGGAAAGGGCAGACACTGAGCTTTCCAATAGTTCCATGCATTCTCTGATAAACCAAAGAAATGTCTGTAGAAAAATGGACTAAAACACGTATTTCTATGTAATAAATGGGTGAAAAAGCTTGGTTAGATTTCACTCTTCTGTCCAGTTTAACCAATTTTATGGGTTATAAAACCTTTTTTCACCTGTGGCTGTTCAGTACTTTCCATTATTCCATTTCAAGCTATTCAAAAGATGTTTGCGACTTGAATTCCAAACAGATAACTGGAAAAATGAAGGTGACCCCAAACTTTTGAACGGTAGTGTATACCATCTGTCTGTCTGTCTGCTAAACTTCTATCACATCCCGCTGTTTACTGTATCTATCCTCAGTCTGACTATCCTTCTCTGTTTAGGTCTCTCTCTCCCTCTATACCCCTCTCCTATACATTCTCTCCATATTTAGGTTTCTCTTTCTCTCCATCCCCCTCTCCTCCACATTTGCTTTCCCTCGTCTGTCTTACGTAGGCCTACCTCCCATCTGGAATCCAAGCTTGTCCTTGAGTGAATTACAGACATAATCATTTGTGTGTGAATTCATTTGCATTAAGTACGTGTCTGTGTATGTGTGTGTGTATGCGCGTGTGCGTGCGTCCGTATGTGTGTGTGAGAGAGAGAAAGATGGGGAATGAGATGTCTTTCCAAAGATAGAAGAGTTGCAGCTCTGCCAAAAAGTAAAACATTAACATGCAGTCTATATCCAAATGTTGTAACAGACGCCTCTTTGGAGGTTGTTTATTTATTTATTTATTTATTTATTTATATTAGTAACGGGTTGGAATGAGGATTATGGGTGATGTGCATCTGAAAGACTAGACTAGAGGAGCAGCAACAAAAAGGGTACAGGAGAGAGAGATAGATAGGGGCAGAGGTGTGGCAATGGAAGGAGAGAGAGATAGGGGCAGAGGTGAGGCAATGGATACATTTATCCAGTGAAATGGACACACAGGCTGGTCCTCCCTCTCCCACCCTCTCTCTCAATTTAACAACCCCTCCTCATCTCTCTCTCTCTCTCTCTCTCTCTCTCTCTCTCTCTCTCTCTCTCTCTCTCTCTCTCCTCTTCTCTCTCTCTCTCTCTCTCTCTCTCTCTCTCTCTCTCTCTCTCTCCTCCCCCTCTCTCTCTCTCTCTCTCTCTCTCTCTCTCTCCGGTGGCATGTGGCCTGATACCTCTGAAGGTTGAATAGGTTGCTAGCGGTAGCAGTCTGTAGCGTAGCAGCCTGGGCCTGTTTAATCCTGTCTGCAAGCAGATAGCTGAAGAGAGGAGAGGAGAGGAGAGGAGAGGAGAGGAGAGGAGAGGAGAGGAGAGGAGAGGAGAGGTGGATAGAGGCGAGGGGGATAGAGGAGAGGAGAGGAGAGGGGCATAGAGAAGGGTAGAGGAGAGGAGAGGAGAGGAGAGAAGAGGAGAGGAGAGGAGAGGAGGGTAGAGGAGAGGAGATAAGTGGAGAGGAGAGGAGGAGTGGAGAGGAGAGGAGGAGTGAAGAGGGGAAGAGAGAGGAGAGGAGATGAAGGGAGAGGAGATGAGAAGAGAAGAGAGCAGAGTTGCTGAGCAGCTGGCTTTTTCAAGTCTGTCTTTCTGTGGGCCAGGCGATGCAAATGATCTCTGCTATGTGATCCACCTTTAAGCAGCCAGTCGGCACACTCGAGTTACGAGATGTAGAACTTGGGGAGAGAACGTTCCCGTGGACACTGAATTCCGCTGCAGATGCTCAAGGGCTGTCCTTGTTTGGCTTTCTTCTGATATGAGCCAGTTGTGCTCATGACTATGTCAACTCATTTCTGTATCCTGCCTTGGCTTTTTAGCCTTTGTGTGATGCTGTTTTGGTTTGTTGTTGGTGGGATCTTAACTTAACCTGGTTTACTCCTGAACCAGCTTCAGAAGTCCATTCCAGCAGGTGCATTGTGCCTGTTCCCTCGTAAGGGGGCCCATCCACACTACTCCATGAAACAATAGACTGACAATAGAGTACTAATGACCGTGTCTTCACTATTGATGGCAGTGGGAAAACAGGTGAAGCCAGTGTGCTACTCAGAGCCGACATTACCGCCCAGACACAATACATGGGAGCTCACATTACCGCCCAGACACAATACATGGGATACATGTCAAGAGCATACAAGATGTCACAAGGCGTAGAGACCATCGTGCCAACGGAGACACAGTGCGCCCAGACACAATACATGGGATACATGTCAAGAGCATACAAGACATCACAAGGCGAAGAGACCATCGTGCCAACGGAGCCACAGTGCACCACTGGCAGAAAAGCTGAGTGACTTCTTTGCCTGTTTTGAAACAGTAAAACTGCAGTATTTATCTGCTGTGCCCTTACGGCCACTTGATTCTTGCACCACTCAACTATTTCAGACAGAGCACAACATCAGAAAGATGTTCCTAAGGGTGAACCTCATTAAGATAGAGGTCTCGGCATGACCTTCACCAGAATCTTAAGCCTCTTGCTAGAAGTGTGGAGCAGAGATGCTGAGCGCTCTTCTTTGTTGAATAAGGTTAACTCCAGTATGCCAGTGCTCTTGAAGTCAAAAGACAAAATCAAATCCTCAAGAAAATGTAATGGTCGTAGGGCCTACTTCTGCCAAGTCTTGCATAGAGAAGAGGAGTTATCCCATCCTTCCTGAAATCACCCATAAGTATTCCAGAGCTAACAAAGTCTCCCCCAGGACCTATGCTGTTTTGCGGTTGTGTATTGAAAGACCCGATCACCAGAGATGCCTCACTCCACTTTGGTCCAAGCCACCTGGGGCAAGTTCATCATTCCTGACATTGCCATTACTGAACTGGACATTAAACCTGGATCCATGGATCCCAACCTGCAGCTGCTCAATTGATTGAGAACCTGCTGAAGTAATGTATTAAAGGACTTCACTGTTATAGTAGGGACACTGCACTATGGTGGAAAGAGAGGATACCAAAGATCCTTTCAGAAGGCAGCAAAGGGCTACAAAGGCCTCATAGTAGATCATCAGCACAGCTCTCTCTCTGATGTATGAGGGCCAACTGTAAAACACGTAATTTATTGTCGGACTGTTATAGTAAGGGACATGCACCATAGTGGAAAGAAAGAGGCTCCAAAGTACCTTAGCTGGCTACAAAGGGATCATGTTAGATCATCAGCACAGCCCTCTCTCCTCCCTGATGGACGTTTTCAGCTTCTGCTGTCTCAGCAGGGTGTAGAAACATCATTAAAGGCAGCTCTGCTCTGCTCTGCTCAGCTCCCACTCTGGCTTTGATCTGTTTGACCTGCTGGCCTCAGGGAGCCGCAACAGAACAAGGAGGAACTGACTCCGGAACACATTTCCCATCCCCAAAAGCCATCACCACTCTGAACTTACTTCTTAAGATGAAATGACTTCCCATAATTGACCTTCCGCACATAAATATCCAGTGCTATTTTAATACTGCCATATCTGTATAGGATTTAATGTGCAATAACCCACAGTACATATTACACTGTGTAGCACCTTGAAACAGTCTATGAGGGTTGTTCTTGTGTGTGTGTGTGTGTGTGTGTGTGTGTGTGTGTGTGTGTGTGTGTGTGTGTGTGTGTGTGTGTGTGTGCGTGTGCGTGTGCGTGTGCGTGTGCGTGTGCGTGTGCGTGCTATGTCTGTCTGTCTGTCTGTCTGTGCGTCTGTCTGCCTGTCCTCCTTCATATTTTCATAGATCACAGAATGTTCATAAAAAGATGCTTAGACAGAGAATGTGTGTGTGTATTTGTCTTGGTGCTCTTTTGCATGCGTGTGTACACGTGTTCTCGTTCATATGCTTGTAATCTGTCTTATTGTAGCATTTCAGGCTGAGGGGGATAACGAGGTCGTCTGCTTTCCAGTGTTCACTGCTTGTTTGTTTGTTTGTTGTCCGCTTGGCGTTTTAATGTTGACCCTGAAGTAGTAGGTAAAAGCCCTGAAGTAGTGGGTAAAAGCCCTCAAGTAGGAGGTAAAAGCCTGCACATCCAAACAGTTGAGCTGGGAGCAGGACAAACAATTAACCAGATAAGAAGAGAAAAGTCCACTGCAACCAGGATTTATTTGCTCCCACTTATTTTTCATTTTTTCCGTGATGTTTCGGATGAAAACCCTTCTTCAGATGTAGACACCTACTGGTTTAATGTTTACCCTGTGTGTGTTTTCTCTGCAGTGGTCTGAGGATCCGTGTGCTGCCCACCTCACCCAGCGAGACGGCTGCCAGGCCTCCACCCAGTGCCAGCTCAAAGACCACCTCTACCAGGAGATCATCAACTACTTCGACAAGGGAAAGGTAAATATCATGAACATCTTTTTCAGCCTATGTCACCATGAATAAATGGATGCCAACTGTGTTCCCACACAACTATATTTACAAGAAAAAAAACAATTAAACATTTACTCAGCTAAATGTACGTCATCATATTCTCAGATGAAGGTGTTTGTCCTGAGCAGGGTTCATGCTGCTCCTCAATCTGCTGCTAATGGCTTGATGGCGTTGGTCAGGAGATCATCTTGGTCAGGAGATCTTCTTGGTCAGGAGATCTTCTTGGTCAGGAGATCTTCTTGGTCAGGAGATCTTCTTGGTCAGGAGATCTTATTGGTCAGGAGATCTTATTGGTCAGGAGATCTTCTTGGCTCCGCTTTGATTCAGCAAAGTAATGAGCACCTGTCAGGTTGGGGCGAGCTGAGTGGAGTTTTAAACAGGCACAGCAGAGGGCACCTATGATGACAACAGTGGAGTTTTAAACAGGCACAGCAGAGGGCACCTATGATGACAACAGTGGAGTTTTAAACAGGCACAGCAGAGGGCACCTATGATGACAACACTGAAAGCCCTTTAGTGCTCGTTTGGCAGCAGCATGTAGATGGTTGACAAAAGGACAGAAATGTGGAGAAGAAGGTGTGTGTTTGAGAGAGAGTTTGTGTGTGCGTGTGTGTGCACATGTGTCTGTCAAGATCCCCCCTCCTCTTCACCTTGCCCAGACCAGCCAATGCAAATGATCTTTAGATTTTGTTGCCCTTCCTTAAAGGGGTCAGATAGCTGAGCTGAATGGCAAAGAGACGCTGGCCTAAGGGGCGAAAGATGGATGGGAAGATTTATAGCAGGGTCCTCAATTCTCTCTCTCCATCTACCTCTCTCTCTCTCTCTCTCTCTCTCTCTCTCTCTCTCTCTCTCTCTCTCTCTCTCTCTCTCTCTCTCTCTCTCTCTCTCTCTCTCTCTCAGGATGGAGAGAGTCAGGGTGCTTTGTGATGGTGTTGCTGCAGATGACCGTCTCTTTTCTTCTGTTATCAGTATCAGCTCTGCAGAAGCTGTTATAAAGTCCAGACTGCTTTTAGCCCTCCTTCCTTCTGATCACAATCTTTTTATTCGTCCTTTTATGTCTCCAAGTCTCATTGTCATTTTTCTTCCCTCGTCTTTTTGTACCATTAGTCACATTTGTATTGGTCGTAGCCTCTTACTGCAGCAGGGGTTGCCGGCGACCCTATTCACTTGCTGAAAATGCTTAACTATATAATAACAACATTGCTATGGCCTTACAGAGAGCCATAGTGTTTCGCTAAGGGGTTAAGCGATTTCATAGGATTTATAGGGTTAGTTTTCGATTGCCTTGTTTTTGGATTTCAATACAAATTAACAGTACGTTTTTTTTCTTCATGGTTATGCAGTCGGCCATGCAGGTTTGCTGCAACTTCGCCAAACTGCTTTGATTATCACGACTTATTATATTATTGTTTACATTTTATTTGGTTTAAGTTTATACTGCAAATCCCCTCTAGCCTTCGTAGCACAATGTAAACAGCTCGCATAGAGAAGTGAGGAGTGGCAAAGCATGTAGATGTAACTTGGAGTCACAGGAGCTCATTGTCCCCTGTAATGATTTATTTCTCTCTCTCTTTTCAATCTGTTTACTGTGTGTCTGCATTTCCCTGGGGTGTGGTGGGCTACTGGGCCTCCATTCTGCATCGCTGTAGGAAATAGGAATTCAATATTCTGACAGCAACCACGAGAAAGTAAACACTTACGTATTGCTGTTTCTGTTTCATTTTCTGTTCTACTTCAGATAGTATTCCACTAGAGTATTCAGAGCATAATCCAAGATGTTTAGTATTCCTTTCCAATAGACATGAATGGCGTAGGGGGTAGAGGAGATGACCCATCTCTCTCTCTAGGGACACCACTCCACTGACCTTATATTAGCTCTCTAGGGACACCACTCCACTGACCTTATATTAGCTCTCCTCAGCTCTTCTTAGCGCATGTCGCCATTGACTATAGAAAAAGGCTAAGCCACCAGCTTAACCATTCATCCTGATCGAAATCGACCAGACACAGTTGATATTAACGTGCATTGCCCTGTTCGTTTCTGATATTCAATTGACAGTGTTGAGAAATGTAGCAAGTTGGATGTTGGGCTTTAAATTTCTTCACTGGGCTTCTTGTCATATGTAAGTCATTGGAAGAGATTTTGCGTGGTCAGCTATAGCACGGCTCACAGCAAGTTGTGTGTGGAGTAGTGAGTGATGCCTCGGTTTCAGCTGGTTGTGAGTGATGCCTGGGTTTCAGCTGATGGTGAGCAATGCCTGGATTTCAGCTGGTTGTGTTCTTGTAGTGAGTGATGCCTGGGTTTCAGCTGGTAGTGAGTGATGCCTGGGTTTCAGCTGGTAGTGAGTGATGCCTGGGTTTCAGCTGGTAGTATGTGGTGTAGTGAGTGATGCCCGGGTTTCAGCTGGTAGTGTGTGGTGTAGTGAGTGATGCCTGGGTTTCAGCTGGTTGTGTGTGATGTGGTGAGCGATGTCTGGGTTTCCTTGCTGACGCGTCTCCCGTTTCACACCACTGATCATACATTACTCTGAAGCAATGTGAAACGCTTCCCTCTTGCAGCTTCGACTTGCCAGCCAGGGGTTTGTACATGATACTGGTTGATGGCAAACCTTTACATTGATTTTTCAGTCCGTTGCTGCAGCACTAGTAGCAGCATTGAAGGTCCAGGTAAAGCGTTGTGTTTCAGAGTTGTCAGCAGCAGCAGTATTGAAGGCCTAGGTAAAGCGTTGTGTTTCAGAGTTGACTGCAGATAAAGAGTTGTGTTTCAGAGTTGTCAGCAGCAGCAACATTGAAGCATTAGCATCAGTATCAGTATCAGTATCAGCAGCAGCATTGAAGGCCCAGGTAAAGTGATGCGGTTCAGAGTTGTCATGGCGATGTTTGTGTTTACATTCCAGATGTGGGAGGAGGCCATCATCCTGGGCAAGGAGCTGGCGGAGCAGTATGAAAACGAGATGTTTGACTTCGAGCAGCTCAGCGCATTGTTGGTATGTGCTTTTTACATTAAATTACACTTAGCTGACACTTTTATCCAAAGCGACTTAAAGTTATTTACAAGGTATTGTTCCCAGCCCAGGTACTTCACTAAATGTGTGTGTGTTTGTTTTCCTCTACAGCGAAAGCAAGCTCAGTTCTATGAGAACATTGTGAAGGTGATTCGGCCGAAGCCTGACTACTTTGCGGTGGGATACCACGGCCTGGGTTTCCCCTCCTTCCTCAGGGTAAGTCAGACAGGAATCTTGAATCTTGAATCTTGAAGTCAGTTGCGCCAGCAACCCTCCCACCAGTAGTCATGAGGGTCTTTCTGCTAACAGGAAAAATAACTTAGAGCAACATTGGGGAGCAAAAAAACAACTACAGGTCTCCTACACACTTCCCATCCTTTCTCTATCTCTCTCAGTGTCAATATTTTATTACCTGTTGCAGTTGTCAACCTCAAATCTGTTGGGAAGCTGAGAAAACAAACCTAGTGCACAAATGAACAGGTTTCTTTCTACTTCTACAGTCTCCTTACTTCTGTTTCAAATGAAAACATTTATATAGGAAGGAGTAAGAGCCTGCTCTGACAGCCTTGGGTGAAAAAGAAAATTACCTGTTCTTTAATCCTGGGGTGTCAAACTGAAATTCACAGTGGACCAACATCAAACATTATGGGTCAAGTGAACTATTTATTCAGAAATGCACTGAAATTGTGCATGCCCACACTGTAGGCAAATCACACAAATACTCATTCCTATCATGTTCATATACTTGCACGTGCTGCACAAAATTATGCCTTCAAGTCATATTTATTGTATATGATGGTATATTGATGGTTGTATGTGTTCAAAATGCTTTTCACATTTGAAATGATCTTGCCGGCCAAGTAAAATGACACCACAGGCTAGATTTGGCCCCAGGACTTTCAATTGGCATCTCTTTTTCAGTTGAAAAGCAATTGGCCCCTGACACTGGGGTGATGACAGACGTAATGCAGAAATGCATTTAATGTTTGTTTGTTCGATTGATTAATTGATTGATAGTATTGTCATTACTAATTTGATTGATTCAGGATTTATTTTACCAGCCTTGCAAAACATATCACAATATAATGGTATGGCTAGTGAGAACACCAATTTATGTTATCAGGTCTATAGTACTATTTAGATATGCATCTACTGTGTATGCTACACTCTCCTGCTCCCTAAAGTCATTTACTGTCCCGTCCTGAATTTAATAGCAGCTGTGATTCAAATCTTCATGGGTAGGTATTAATAAAAGACTTTTTGATGAAAGACGCCCCCCAGATTTCAATCTTAGATACGGTTCAGGCCGTTTAACATTGGCCAGACTGAATGGGACAAAGCTAATAGAGAGCAAGTCTTTTGGGGTGACCTGTCCCCAGTGGAATGTCTGAATGCGTTGCCATGGCACCTGGCGTGGGTGGTGGTTTATTGCAGAGTTGCCGTGGAGATGAAGACTCAACACCCCCGGCGACTCCAGCGCTCCACCACGGAAATCCTTTTTTCATTGTGGATTGTATTTGGAGAAACCCCTGCAACTATAGATTAATGGATCTCTTATCTCTCCTCGCCCTCTTCCATTCTTCAGTCCCATTCTCTATTCTTTATCTTTCTCTCCTCCTCTCAATTTCTCTCATTCACTCCTTTTCAGGCCTTTACTGTTTTTCCTGGTGGAAAAGCTCACCTATGTTAACTTTCAAAAGAGATTAATGGCTTTCTCTTGCACAAACATGTACATAAGTAAGTTGTTATAATGGGCAGTCTAGTTACTTCTCTTGTGTTAGCCCGCGTTTGTGTTCAAGGTCACACTATATACAGTTCCTCTTTGTTTTCTGCCATAAATGTTATTATTGTTCAGTTTAGGACTCGCAGTATAAGGAATATTGCATTACATTTGACTTTATTGCTGTTAAAAGCAAATAGCTATCAAGCCAACTAAGTGTACTACTAAATATGAATAAATTAGCAACCACACCAAATTACCACAATTTCATGCCCTTGTGCGCAGCAAATTTGTTCGAAGCGTGTAGCCCAGCAAAAGGGCGGCACAGCCTAATGCAGAATCATTTTCATTTCATAGACATAATAAACTCTAATTTTAAAGGTGGATATTACCTGAAACTGTACATTCAGCTGTTTTCAAATGAGTTTCTCTATCAAATAACTGCTGTATTTATAAGCAATATGCAGAGCAGAATAGAGAAGAAAAGAGTACTGCAAAGTAGAGAAGAGTAGAGCAAAGGCAAAGGTAAGGTGTTAAGGTAAAGGTTAAGGTGTTTCAAACCTGTTAGGAAGTCTGGCATTCCAAATCCTCAAGCCAGTTGAAAAAACAGAGCCATGATCTTCAGACACATTTTGGTGAGATATTTTCTGATATGACAGACAGGATGTCATAATAAATTCACTACCAAACGTATTCTAAATCAGATGAGTAAGGGATGCACTTTTACACAGACAATGAAACACGTTCCCAGTCTACTCCTGTTATTGCTGAACATCAAGACAATCGACCTACAATACAGGAGTACCAGCCTGGGATCAATTTGTTTAAAGCCCCACTTGTGGTGTGATATGGAGAACTATTATATTTAATACCAAAGCCCTACTTGTGGTGCAATGTGATTGTGGAGAACTATTATTGTAAGTCCAGTCATTATATAATCATCATGTTTATCTCCAACACATTTACCAACCTCAGGTGATATAGTACGCATGCGTCATGATCCCCAAATATTGGCTATTACCACACATGATGCCAGTGCGTAGATAAATTAACTCAGGTGATGTAGTATTGATTCTCACCATTATGCCAGTGCTTAAATACTGCAAGGACAGATTTGCAGTGTAATGCCCCACTACACCCCCCCAACAGCCAATAGAGTCATCAATAGTGGAGAAGGATTATGTGGACAAAACAAAGCCCCAGTGCTATTATTTGATCAGCGTCTCTAAATGAAGAGGCCTTCCTCATAAATGCTCTTGTGCTGATGATGAATTACATAATTACAGATCCTCCACATTACATCTCCGCCTGGCCAGCCTGGCTGGCGCCAAATTTATTTCCACTACAAATTTAGATAAATGCTGAGAGAAGTGTTTTTTTATTTGTGCTCTCACGCTGCTAGTTGTGTTGTGCGGTTATCGCCCCCTTGTCAGGCGTAATAGTAAAACGTATGAAGAAATCAATAGCACTGATAAAGGCACTTGTTTCTCCCTCCTCTGAGAATTGATTTTTGAGCAGTAGGCTTTAATGCACATGCTTATGATGCATGGCCTGCTATTACTGTGGACAAATAGCTGGATATGTTTATATGGAGTAGTGAATACTAAACTCTGGATATGTTTATATGGTGTAGTGAATGTACTAAACTCTTAACTCTTAATCCGCCATACTAAGCTGATTCAGGTGTAAACCAGATTGAGTTAAGAGGTAAACCATCGTATAGAAGAGCCTGGAGTCCTCATTTTCTGAAGAAATCATTTTCTGGAAAAAATTGTTCTGAACAGGCTTCTAAGGGTGAATCCCATTACACCCCTTAGCCCTACGCCGATCCCCTTTGCCTTGCCTTGCTTTGCCTTCCTTTCTATGCCATCATTTCTGTTTCACTGAAAAATTGTATACTATTATATGGGTATTCTGACCAGCAACAGAATGTTTGTAGTATCACTTGCTTATCACTTTTTGTTGCCATGCAGGATTTGTTTTGTTGTGGTGAGGAGTAGACATGTTGTCCTCGGTTGATAAAGTTGTTGCTTTGACCCGTTTGGAACCTTTTGGAAGCTGCTGTACATTAGCTTCAGAGTCTTCAGAGCTCCATACTTTTCAGTTCTACATTAGCTTCAGAGTCTTCAGAGCCGCATACTGTTCAGCTGTTTGGCTGCAACAAAAACAAGAGCTGTCTCCAGGAAGAAAGAGGGTACTTGAAATACATGGGTGCTGCTTAGCTTGAACTGAAAATTAGACGAAGGCTCACAAACTGTTTTTGATCCAAGTGTGGATTATGTAAATGCCGTCACAAACACTATTTCTCAGAGTTTGACTGGGACTCATGAAAACACCCCGGTCAATGAATCAAAAGGAAATCTCCTTCTAAGGGAATGTGTTGGAAAATGGATTCGTTTTGTGCTTTTTGTAATAGATATCTCTTGTGTTAGTGGAGACATTAAGAGGTGTAGACGACTTGAATATTCCTTTTTAAATTTCATTGAAGAAGCTCTTAATACTGCACAGATCTCCATA
>NC_085873.1:53790775-53848275 GCF_034702125.1 Engraulis encrasicolus | reverse complement strand
AGGTGCGGATGGTCAAAGCAGAATCCTCATATTCCACATTGGCTTGAGCCGCGAGCTGTCGGCATGTTTCAAAAGGCTGCCGTGACTCTATGAGCTGTCGGCATGTTTCAAAAGGCTGCCGTGACTATATGTGAGTTTGACGAACAGCGAGATTAGCTTTCTTGTTGTTTGTTTGTTTGGCCACGAGTTGACAGCAGAGCTTGGCTCCAGGCTGCAGCACTTTGGTTTGTGTTCACCGTGTGGGCTTTCGACCTTGTGGATAAACCCTGCCAAGGTCGCCTGCCTGCCTGCCTGGCTGCTCCGCCTGCCGTGCCAACCGATTGGTGTTTGCCGTCTACCCAGGTTACAGCAGCGGAGCGTGGAGCGGCCAAAACCCCTTTTTAAATAGCAATGTGTTTCCAGGTGGGAAACCACAACAACATCCATCGGTCACATGCCAGGCATGTGGTTCGAAATGGCCGTTTAGCAAACAGCCAGCTATCGCTTTGAGTTTCTTATTCGTGTTTGGTGCATAATTAGGAAATCTGATTGGGAGAGATTTGTGAACCATATGGCGTGCTGCTTTCTCCGGGAAAGAAAGGACAAAGGCATTATGTGGCATGTGGTGTGTCAAGGGAATGGGGTGTCCTTGTGGGAGTGTACTGTACTTGCATGTTATGTTAGTTTATGTGAAGGACACATGCAGATACTCAGAGCTTTTAGTACACAATGTTCAACACATTCCTCAGGCCTTGTTTTGTCATAGACAAAGACTGATGGCACAGCACACACGCGTGCACACACAAACACACAAATAAAAGCCAATTCTGAGTGTCATGTTTTCAAGGATTTCAGCTTCATCTGTTCTTTATCTCATTTATAAAACCTGTGTGTATTTGTGTGTATTTGTGTGTATTTGTGTGTATTTGTGTGTATTTGTGTGTATTTGTGTGTATTTGTGTGTATTTGTGTGTATTTGTGTGTATTTGTGTGTATTTGTGTGTATTTGTGTGTATTGTGTGTATTTGTGTGTATTGTGCAGTGTTGAATGATTTTTTTTCTTTTTCTCCTTTCAATCCTAACAGTTTCTACACTGTCAATGAAGTAAACAAGTTTCAGTATTCCAGACCTATCAGGAAAGGGGAGAAGGACCCCGATAACGAGTTTGCAGTAAGTTTGCGAGAGAGATTTTTTAAATTTTTTGCTTTTTTTACACAGCATACTGGCAGCCAAATGCCACAACACTCATAGACATTCAACACTCATTCATTCATTTGTTGCTTCTGGGTAAAGTCTGATGCTGTTATACTTGGAGGCCACGTATCCCATTTTGGTCTTATCATGCTGGAGCCTTACACACACACACACACACACACACACACACACACACACACACACACACACACACACACACACACACACACACACACACACACACACACACACACACACACACACACACACATTCCCTTAAACTGCGGCTCCGAAACTCTTTTCTGGGAACGCCTTTTGGACCTGAGGATATTTTCGCAACCCCTTTGTTTCTACACTCATTATTATATTTTTGAAATTGCATCGGTTTTGGCTTCTCATTTACATGTAGATGGAGTTCTAGAATGCATTTCAAAACTCTGTTTTAAAAATATTCCATTTAGGTGGCTAAAATGCACCTGTGTCAGAGGAGTTTTTATTTGTATCTACATGTAGACTGATTAAAAAATATCTCAATTTAAAAATATCTGCATACATGTCACCAGCACATAAATCTCAGACGTGATATCAACTAGCAATAGCCAGGCTAAGATAAAGCAGAAAACGGTTTGGTCGTCTGGAATAGCGAACATTTGGTTGGAACTATCCGCCCTGCAGTAAGCTTAATCGGTAAGCAGCATTTGGTAGGAGCTCTCCGCCTTGGCAATAATCGGTAAGCAGCACTTGGTGGGCTCTATCCGCCTTGCAATAATCGGTAAACAGCATTTGGTGGGCGCTATCCGCCTTGCAATAATTGGTAAACAGCATTTGGTGGGAGCTATCCACCTTGCAATAATCGGTAAACAGCATTTGGTAGGAGCTATCCGCCTTGCAATAATCGGTAAACAGCATTTGGTAGGAGCTATCCGCCTTGCAATAATCGGTAAACAGCATTTGGTAGGAGCTATCCACCCTCCAATAATCGGTAAACAGCATTTGGTAGAAGCTCTCCGCCTTGGCAATAATCTGTAAACAGCATTTGGTAGGAGCTATCCGCCTTGCAATAATCGGTAAACAGCATTTGGTAGGAGCTATGCCTCTTGCAATAATCGGTAAACAGTACATTTTGCTACCATATCAACTCCAAATGTTTTGTTTACGGTTTTGTGACCAAGGAATTAAAGAGAGGTACAATAAGTACACATTTGTATTTACATGTATAAATAAATATCAGTGTTGCTCATTATCTTCAGGGCTACATTGGTGGGTTTATCCTGTGGCTTTACTTCAGTTAATTTGAGAAGAATCCAAAGTCATGATTTGACATTTCACACCTCTGCGTGCTTACGTACAGGAAAAGCTCTGCTCCCAGCGCAGACACAATTAATGAGCTGTCTCAGGGACACGTTTTAAGGTCCCCTTCGTACATAGGCAGTAGGGCTGTGACAATATTGTATCGAACCGATAAATCGTAGAACGCAGAATCACAATACTGTATCGTGGTGCAAGAAGGCAGTAGGCTATCGTCAAAGTTCTGTTACCCTTCAGTCAACAAAAGCAAAAAGCAAATTAATTAATAAAAAAAGAACATTTAAAATATCCTTGGGTGTATCGAACCATAGGACAAAAATTGTGATATGAACCGAATCATGAATTGAGTGTATCGTTACAGCCCTAATAGGCAGAGCCCCTTCTGAAATAACTTCATCATTATTTTTCTAGCACAAACTCATGCACACACACACATACGCACACCCACTCAGCAACAGGCAGGCCTGCTCAGAGAGATTGACTTTTTGTAAACATCCATTAAAACCCTCTCTTGAACTGAGGATGTAATTGGAGGTGGGTTTTAAATGACCGGGAGGGGGACGGTGTTGAGGGAGGAGAGTTACTGCTAAAAACAATCACTGGCTTTTTTAAGTGCCCCTTTGGTTGTTGAAGTCAGAAACCACCTGCAATTTTAGCATTTCAGTAAAAGCTTGCTGTTATTTTAGCATTGCAGTAAAAGCTTGCTGTTATTTTAGCATTTCTGTAAAAGCTTGCTGTTATTTTAGCATTTCAGTAAAAGCTTGCTGTTATTTTCCCCTGCTGCGTTCTCAGACATTTTCTTCTCCCCCAACAGAACATGTGGATCGAGAGGACGACTTACGTCACCGCCTACAAGCTGCCTGGCATTCTGCGATGGTTTGAAGTCAAGTCCTTCTCCACGGTAAGTGTGATGAGTACGGACTCTGAGGAATTCAAGTCTCTACCCCGTGGAGAGTGTGATGGCTTATCGATGAGTTTCGAGTCGTCATCTTAACCCAATTGGACAGAGCTGGAGATGGGCCACACGCTCCAAGCTACAGGGATGGATATAGTATAATGTAATGGGCCTCAAGCTCCAAGCCCTACTGCAGGGATGGATATAGTATAATGTAATGGGCCACAAGCTCCAAGCTGCAGGGATCATTGACAGTATATATAATGGACTCCAAATCAACGCTCTTTTCCATTCAACGTTTTGAAGGCAAAAATTGACAGGATTCCACCTTAGCAACGCCAACGCAGGTGCTGATTGGACGACAAAACACCCAATCAGAGAATGCTCAGTTCAATTTTGGCGTCCATTCTATTTACTGTCAATGGCAGGGATGGATATAGTATAATGTAATGGGCCACAAGCTCCAAGCCCTACTGCAGGGATGGATATAGTATAATGTAATTGGCCTCAAGCTCCAAGCCCTACTGCAGGGATGGATGCAGTATAATGAAATGGGCCACACGCTCCAAGCTACAGGGATGGATATAGTATAATGTAATGGGCCTCAAGCTCCAAGCCCTACTGCAGGGATGGATATAGTATAATGTAATGGGCCTCAAGCTCCAAGCCCTACTGCAGGGATGGATATAGTATAATGTAATGGGCCTCAAGCTCCAAGCCCTACTGCAGGGATGGATGCAGTAGTCCTTATGTATAAAACATGTACAAATGCAGTGTAGATATATAGCAAGTTTCTGAGACTTCACCACGGAATAAGCAAACCTTACACTTCTTGATTTACTTTCTTCCCCAAAATGTCCAACTCTGTTGCTGAGTGCATCTAACATGGTTTAGTTTCTTGTATTAATGCAGCTGATGTAATACACAACATTTGCTAGAGGTAAACAAAGCCCATCCAGCCAAACATGAATGCTGGGAATGGTTAAAACAGTAGGAGTTTTCACCCCAGAAATTCAGAGAGGCTAGAGCCTCATTTTCATGACATCGCATCGCATTGTATCCTGGCCGCTAAATACTGGAGCCGGCCCCCTTATTTTGAAGCGCTGGCTTGGTTGTGTGCCTGCCCAGCCCAAGGCCAGCTTTGCGCAGACGTGCATTGTGGATTGGCGTGTATGTATGTGAGGGCCCATGGTGACTTGCATGGTGGATTGGTGTGTATGTATGTGAGGGCCCATGGTGACTTGCATGGTGGATTGGTGTGTATGTGAGGGCCTATGGTGACTTGCATGGTGGATTGGCCCATTGTGCTTTTCTTGTGGCCTCTCAATGCGATCATCTGGACTCAAGAGAGACAGGAAGAGGGATGAGATGTGGAGGAAGTATCGACAGGAGGGGGATGGCCAGGAGGGGGACGGCGTGCGCGTCATGGTGTCAGGGCGTAAGGGCTATCGACAGGCGGGGGGAGGGAGGGAGGGATCGAGGCGAGCGTACCAGTTCCAGCTCCACAGCAGATTTACTGTATCAATCAAGGACCCGGCACGGCCAGCCTGCGAGCCTCATCCTTTTAATATGTCGCTATTTTGTCAAAAACAAATGCGGTACTTAGCGTGATTAGGCTGCCTAAGTATTCGGCAATCAATTACACTTTATTTGTCACTTTGATTAGGCTCTTTCATGTGGAAGCCGCTGGATTGCTTGCTTGAAGTAAAGGAGCCGTACACTCTTATGTTTTGCTTTTGTCTCCTCCAGCTTTCTCTCTCTCTCTCTCAGCTGCTATTTTTCACCCTGCTGGTATCTGCAGGCCTCCATTAATTGGTGGCAAGTTGTGCAGCTGATCTGCTGTGTCTTTCTCCCTTTCTGTTTCTCTCTCTCACTCTCTCTATCCCCCTTCTCCTCTCTCTCTGTCTCTCTCTCTCTCTCTCTCTCCCCCTTCTCCTCTCTCTCTGTCTCTCTCTCTCCCCCTTCTCCTCTCTCTCTCTCTCTCTCTCTCTCTCTCTCTCTCTCTCTCTCTCTCTCTCTCTCTCTCTCTCTCCTCCTTGACTCTACATCAGCCCCTCTGTTCTTCCTGTCTCTGCTCATTACCCATTTGTAAAAAGTGACAGTTGGTTTTGAAACTTTTGTCCCAGATATGCTCTTTTCAAAATCAAACTTGGCAGCCTGCTCTACAAAATATCAAAGTTTTTTTCTTTTTTGGTGCCTGGCTTCACACTGAAATACACGTGGAAGCATCCACCTCTTATGTTTTGGGGACATTTATAGATCAGGTGCACTAGCCCTTCTCCCAAAAAACAACAAAAAACAAGATTTTCGGGGGGATTCCTCCCCAGCCCCTCGACTGCTACACTGGCGACCCGGGTCCTTTGCATGTGTAGGTTATTGTCCAGGTGATGCCAAACGAGCTGGATTGTTGGACGCTTTTAAAACCTAATGAGTCACCGCACATCTGGCAACCCTGAGTCCAACTGCACAGGAAGACTTGGCTTATCTGGCAACCCTGAGTCCAACTGCACAGGAAGACTTGGCTCGCGTGGAGGTTTTCTAGATTGAAGACTTGGCTCGCGTGGAGGTTTTCTAGATTGAAGACTTGACTCGCGTGGAGGTTTTCTAGATTGAAGACTTGGCTCGCGTGGAGGTTTTCGGCTCGCGTGGAGGTTTTCTAGATTGAAGACTTGGCTCGCGTGGAGGTTTTCTAGATTGAAGACTTGGCTCGCGTGGAGGTTTTCTAGATTGAAGACTTGGCTTGCGTGGATGTTTTCTAGATTGAAGACTTGGCTCGCGTGGAGGTTTTCTAGATTGAAGACTTGGCTCGTGTGGAGGTTTTCTAGATTGAAGACTTGGCTTGTGTGGATGTTTTCTAGATTGAAGACTTGGCTTGTGTGGATGTTTTCTAGATTGAAGCTCTTGTCAGGCTGCCACCTGCCTTCCCAGCCCTACTCAATTTGGAACAGTGCAAACTCACATTTACTCTGGAAATCCACACATTTTAATTCCTATTAGCGATCCCTGTAGAATGACTGATGGGGATATGTGTGCGGCAGACATTTAATTGAATGTTAATAACAGGCAAGAGATCAAAATGAAAGAAAGACCAGATGTATTTAAAGGAAGCAAACTAATGAGAGCTGAGTTGTAATCTGCAGTGGGGTTAATGATGGAGAACTCAGCCGTGTTTTCAACATTGTGGTGGATACTAACAGACTGATGGCAGAGACATTATTTCTGCAGGTTGTCTAGTGCAGGCTCTATGGGTAATGCAGGCTCTAAAGTTGGATGAAAGTGCCGGTTGTGTAGTCTTTAGTTGTGAGTGAAATGACTCATCGGCAGCGTCACTCTATTTTCAGATTGTGGTAAGGGCCCTTGTTTTTTAGAATGCTTTGTTTACATTTTCTGTCATTAATGTTTTATGGTTACTTGAATGAATTGGTTGAAGGCAGGGCTTTGAACCGTTATTTTTTTCCTAACGTTCCGTTCCAAACAGAAACGGAATTATAACGTTTCCGGTTCTGAGTTCCACCGATAAATTGACGTTCCCGAACCGGTTAGAACCAAAAAATATTGTTCCCGGAACGGTTAATTTCGTTCCTGTCAGCTGATTACTCCCCATAGGCCTAACTGACGTTAACCAAGAAAGACGGAAGTGCAAATGAGTCAACCTATATTCCAAACTGTTTATTCAAGCGGATGAAAAGAATATCTTCCAGAATTTTGTCACTCAGGGACGACCTAAACGGAGAAGCAGGGAATAAACCTCAATGATGAAAATGTGCGCTCCACGCTGACTTGGGTCACAGGGAGCACTATGATGGACATTGTGAGTTTGAGCATATTTGAAGCGGTCATGGATGCCCAATAACGCCGAACATTGTTGGTGTGCTTTACACACGCTTCCCTGCAATGTCTTACAATAATGCAACGCAAACTCTGTCCTTTTGTATGACAGTGGTTTCTCTTAAGATGTGGAGTGAAGACTTTGTAATCCACAGCTCTCTCTCCATTCAGTCAGAGAATGTCTGATGTCACACAGGACGTGAACCTCAGCTGTCATGGTAAGGTGCGCAGGAAAATAATGACCTTTTTTTTTAGTTTGAGGAACGGTATTAACCGGTATTAACCGGTTACCATTATTTTTAAATAAGTGATCCTGTTCCAGAACATAAAAAATAATAACGTTTCCGGTTTCGTTTCTGTTCCCTGTAAAATACAAAAAGTTCCTGGTTTTCGTTTTCGTTCCTTGAACCGGTTCGAAGCCCTGGTTGAAGGGCATTCAAGCGTAGTGAACATAGCACCTGGCACAAAATATTGTTACTTACTTGTGTGTCTAAACCTTGAATACATGTGATTGACTATCCTTAGGAGGAGATCAGTCCTTTGGAGAACGCCATGGAGACGATGCACCTGGCGAATGAGAAGATCAACAACATGGTGCAGAGGCATCTGAACGACACCAACCTTCCCATCAACCCCCTGTCCATGCTGCTCAACGGCATCGTAGACCCGGCAGTCATGGGCGGATTCACAAACTACGAGAAGGTGAGAAGAGAACCCCAAACACCACATTTTGATTCACAGTCATACTTACATTAAGGTTCAAGAGGTCCAACACTCCTCATTAAATTTAAATGGTTGTAGCAATCAGGCTTGTACAAAATTCTGAATGGAAAGAATTTCAATTCTAAATAATGCCATAATACGAACACTAGGTGGTGCCATTACCTTAAATTTCTTTGAATTGAATCTACATCACCCATTGAAAGTACATAGAACACCACCACCTAGTGTTCGTATTATGGCATTACTTAGAATTGAAATTCTTTCCATTCGGAATTTCGTACAAGCCTGGTAGTAATACATCTGCGCCTTGGGAGAATATATACTATGGTTCTTCTTTGGCAACTGGATAAAGTTTATTTAGAATTATGAAATATGTTAATTTCCCCCCCTCCCCCAAGTTGAGTTTTACATTTCTTAGCACGTTATCATTGAGTCTGTTTTTTTCATGGCCATTGCACCTCAAAGTGCATCAACTTTTCAGACATAAGAACATGGTGAACTTCGGATGTACAGTAGCTGAACTCTGTTTTTAGAATTCATACCGTGTGTTATGATCTTATTGAGAGGTCTGCCAGACAATTAATAATAGAAGGACTTCCTTCGAATTTAGAGGATGTACAGAACTGCTGTGAGAAAAGCAAAACAAAGGGCAGTAAAAATAGATGGCTGTGCTTCCTTAGATTGACAAAGCAGTGTAATTGTTCATGATACAATGCCCTCCCCTTCTATTCTCTAGCAAAGGAGCTGTGGCACGCACAACAGTAAATATCTGCAGCGTCGAGTCGTCACACATTTGGGGTTGATTTCCAGCCATTATTCCTTTAATGATCATCTGTAGATAAACTCCCATAATTCCCCCTGATGGCTCTTTTGCCCATGCCCATTTTTGTTTCCTTTTATTGTTGTGCCAACTGTCTCCTAGAGGGGAAGAGGAAACTGACTGACTTGAGGATGAATCACTTCATCACGAGGACTGGGAGAAAGTAAAATCTCCCATCGTGTGTTGGATCATAAAACAGTCACAACCAGTTGCGTCCCATTATAAATCAGCTCCCCAAATGGCTCCATTTGTGTCAGCAGGAGAGCTCAGCGAGTGACTCACAGAAGGGGTGGGTCTGAGAGAGAGAGAGAGAGAGAGAGAGAGAGAGAGAGAGAGAGAGAGAGAGAGAGAGAGAGAGAGAGAGAGAGAGAGAGAGAGAGAGATGAGAGATGAGAGATGAAGAGAGGGAGAGATGAAGAGATGAAGAGAGGGAGATGGACAGATAGAGAGATGGACAGATAGAGAGATGGACAGATGGAGAGAGAGAGAGAATGAGAGAGATAAAGAAATAGACAGAGAGAGAAATAGACAGAGAGACACAGAGAGGGATAAATGGAAAAAACAATGGCTGAGAAATCTTCCCTTCTTTCTTTCTTGCTTGCTCTCCCTTTCTGTCTTTCTTTCCTTCTCTCTCTCTCTCTGCCTCTCTCTCTCGGCTACTCCCTCTCTATCCCCCTCTCCCCCTGCAGGCCTTCTTCACAGACAAGTACATCCAGGAGCACCCTGAGGACCGCGACAAGATTGACAAGCTCAAGGACCTGATTGCCTGGCAGGTGAGGAGCCTGGTTGTTTCTAGTTCCCACAGCTCCAGATTGAGGCGCTCGCTTGTTTCTAGTTCTCACAGCTCCAGATTGAGGCGCCTGGAATATAGTTCCCACATCCCCAGATTGAGCTGCCTGGTTGTTTCTAGTTCCCACAGCCCCAGATTGCAACATGTCAGTCTAGTTCTCTCATTGCATATGTATTCAACATGTCAGTCTAGTTCTCTCATTGCATATGTATTGAACATGCATAATGATGTAGTGTGTAGCTGGAGGTTTATTCATATGTATTGACCATGCATGATGATGTGTGTAGCTCAGAGGTGGGCAAACTCAGGCACGGGAGCCACATGTGGCCTGCAGAGCCTTAACAAGAAAGAATACAAATACAAATTCATATGGTCCCTCAACATTCTTACAAACCCCAACTCCGATGAAGTTGGGACGTTTGGTAAACAGTGAATAAAATCAAAATGCTATCATTTTCAAAACATTCAATCTATTCATTAGATGGAGAATAGTGAAAAGACAACATATCAAGTGTTAAAACCGAGAAAAAAATATTGTTTTGGGGGACATATGTACTCATTTCTAATTTGATAAATCCAACACGTCTCAAAAGAGTTGGGACGGGGATCAGTGAAATTTAGTAAACATCCAAATAAGATAAAACAACAAAGAAGAACATTTCAAAATGAATTGTACTGACGGACAATATAGGTGTCCAGGTATAAGATCATCACAGAGAGGCTGAGTCACTCAGAATTAAAGATGCAAAGGGAATAATTACCATAGTTATTACATACATTTTTGAATTCCCTTTGATTTACCACGATTGAGTGTATATAAGACATATTTTTGTTAATAAAATCATTGTATAGGTTCATGACATCATGAAATATATATTGGCTGTAGTCTCACTCTAATTCCTGGAGTGCTAGAGCTATTGAAAATTTACCATATTAAGAATGCTTAATGCATGAAAATGATACAGGGGTGTAACATTCTCCTAAGCACCTGAGCTCACTTGAAATAGACCCAGAAGACATGGGAAACTGTCCTTTGCTTACAGAAGTCAGCAGAAGTTGTAGAAGTCCATTCTTTTTGACAATAATAGAGCATTGCACATCCTGTGCTACAGTAAAAATGGACCATCCAACTTGTGTTAGTGCTAGCTTCAAAAGTCAGCCTCCATGATGGCATGCGGGTGCAGTAGTGCATTGGTTAAGATGTTCTCACTCATCTGTAGAGTTAAATACAGTGCTGAATGGTATAAATGGGTTTTAAACAGCATGAAAAGCCACTCATGCATTATATTTTGAAGGGAGATCTTCGATTACTGCCACATAGTAAGGTCAAATTGCATTCTCTACTATGTATTAACAGTTTGGCTCCATCATAAGGACCAGCAGGTGATAAAATGGTGGGTTTTTGGTCAAGACCTGTCACACTGTAAGCACTACAGAAAGGAAAACATTGCAAAACATGAAAAGGAATACACCCAACATTTAAGCTGGTGAAATCATGTCCAAGATAGGAATTAACACTGTTTTTTATATAAAATCATCTCATCGGTTAATGTATTTAACTGTTAAGTGTTGTCTTTTGTTTTGTTTTTAGTCTTCCTCGACATTTGCTGCCATTTATTGTCCCCGTCCCAACTCTTTTGAGACGTGTTGGATTTATCAAATTAGAAATGAGTACATATGTCCCCCAAAACAATATTTTTTCTCAGTTTTAACACTTAATATGTTGTCTTTTCACTATTCTCCATCTAATGAATAGATTGACTGTTTTGAAAATGATAGCATTTTGATTTTATTCACTGTTTACCAAACGTCCCAACTTCATCGGAGTTGGGGTTTGTAAAATGGCTACCTAAAACAGGGGCCTTGTGAACTTGCATAGCAAGTGCATAGGCTACATCTAAATACTTTGCATCACAGTATGGAGGAATGGCAGCTGTCAAGTTACATTAGCGTACACTATTTCTTATTATCGACATGGACACGTTGCATACAACATCTGGCCCTTCGGTCAATATTCTAAACCCAATGCACCCCTTGGGCCAAAATAATTGCCCACCTTTGCATATGTATTCAACATGCATGATGATGTGTGTAGCTGGAGGTGAATTCTAGTTCCCACAGCCCCAGACTCCAACAAGGTAGTCTTGTTGCTCTCTTTGCATATGTATTGAATATATTTTTATTAGAGTAACAAACCCAAAGAAATTGAGCAGTCCCTCTTCAGTTGAGTGAGAAATTAGCCCTTGATTAAATGTTTTAGAAGAGCACTCAAAAACCTCACACCCAAGTTCATACAATTCTCAAATCTTACAACATGCCCATCTATTTATCCCTTTGTATATGTATTGACCCTGCTTTATTATGTGTTAAGAATTTCAAATCACACTATTGTTTACCATTGTTATCCTCATTTGTATGCCTGGTTTGGTGACGGTGAGGGGAGTTGTTTTCCTAGAACACTCCTGGAATATTCTTATCTCCATATCTCCAGAGCTTATTCTGTATGCTACATTTGTATGCGAAGTAATACCATAGGAATATGTCAGAATATGTAATATCCCAATCCTCCTCGAGATCCTGAAGTACATGAACAAACTGATTGTAGAGCTTGCAGAGGCTGGTAATCATGAATTTTGGAGGAACTGATGGTTTGCTGATAATTCTCAAGTATAATAATGTCTAATGTCACTGACAAAAATGCCTGAAATTACGTGAAGCACAACGGCTAGAGTTCATAAGGCACATGTGCTTCGAGAAATGTGTAAATGTTCTCATCCAGTGCATTATAATTTGACTTGTGCTGCTGAAATGGATCAAGGTTCTCTCCTCATACTAGTCGTTAGTGCTGCTTTGTAGTCTGCAGTTTATGGCGACAGCACCAGTGGAGTCACATCAGCTCCTCAGCTATCGATCCCGAGGCCTGAGAACTTAGAAGCCGACTGATGCCATGTCAGAGGCAACTCCATTGAAGACACAATAAAGTGACACAGAGAAACAGACACGAAATAGAAAGAGGAGCCGGCGTATGATTGGCCGCTTTGATGAAGTTTTACTCTCTAACTAACTCTCCCTTTCACTTCATCACCTCTGTGCTTCTCTCTGTTTCTCTGTTTCTCTCTCTCTCTCTCTCTCTCTCTCTCTCTCTCTCTCTCTCTCTCTCTCTCTCTCTCTCTCTCTCTCTCTCTCTCTCTCTCCCTCTCCCTCCTAGAGACATCACACCTTATTCCCCATCTCTTTTGAAGAGCTTGTCAATGCAGTCTTTCTTTTTCCACTCTTCTGTGTCGCCTCTGCAATGAAGGCTCCTAATTTATCTGGTGGGGTTTCGGTTGTGCTGTTCCAAAGGCCATCTAGCTATCTGCACTGATGTTGGCTGGCTTGGTGCAAGATGCCGCCCACGCAAGAAGATGTCACAATAAGAGAATGTCACAACCATCTTGAAATGCGAAGGCTGGCTGGCCGGGTTGGCTGGCGGGTGGATGGTTGTGTTTGTGTGTCTGTCTCTTTATTGTGTTTTGATGTAAAGATTCTGTTGGTTCAATGTATACATTTGGAAAATGTGTAGAATTTTTTAGGAAAGAGGGTATGCCTGTGTTGTGTGACAAAGTATGATGCAATGGGGTGGTGTGGAATGGGCTGGGGTGGGCTGGGGTGGTGTGGGGTGGGGTGGTGTGGGCTGGGGTGTGACACAGAGAGCAGAGCAGAGAGGAGAGAATAGGCTCAGACACTTGCCCTTTGCAGTGGAGCTGCCATCCTAGTGATCCCTCTCACTAAATACTCTGGAAAACACATTCATTACACTTGTTTCATGTGGAAAACACATTCATTACACTTGTTTCATGCAGGACTTTGCAATGTTGGGCTATTAATGTCTGCTAAGAGTAATAATAGTCGGTGGTTGAACATCATGTTAGTATTGAGGTTACCTGGCCACTGTACCACTGTATGGTAAGACATGGTGAGGTATGCGGGCAGCCGTGGTCGGAATTGAATCGTACCTGCTTGAATGACCTTGTTTGCATGAGACATTTCATTCAGAATTAACTCAATTTATCTCTGAATGCAACTTAATTATGCTTTGACAACATCATGTTAACACTTCACAATTCAGAATGAAATGAAAGAACTATATACCTTATGGAACTATTTCTGAATTATTAATTCGGTATTACAAACATCATGTAAACGTGTTGTGCAGTGTCTCCAAGAGAGGAGTTCCCCGGTGCGTGAGCCGTGGGGGTGAATTCCGTACCTCTCTGCAGTGTCACCAACCGCTCCTCTGTTGCTATGCCGATCTCATCCTCCTGAGTTATGTAATCACACCGGCTTAAAAAAAGAATCACACACAGGTTTCCCTGGAGACGTACGTGAGGTTTTGGCACATCATTCTTTCTGTCACTCTCTCCCCCTCACAGTTTCTCATCTGTGCACCCCCCCCCCCTCTCTCTCTTTTTTCTCTTTTCTCTCCTTCTAACTGTTCGTTTGTCTTCTACTTTTTGTCATCTCTATTTCTGCAGCCTGCTGCAGTGTTCTCTTGCCTTCAGAAACCCCCGCTGTAGTGGTACTGTAGGGACATTTTAATTCTGCATGGCCACTGGCTGCATGTGTGTGTGTAGGCTGCTGCTGCTGCTGCTCACACTGTAAATGTCACCCAGTGAGCCAGCACCTCTTCATCAGGGAGAAATCAAATGGTCGTGCCTCAGTGAGTTTTAAAGGACTACCCATCCAAATGGCAATATCCAAATGGTGCTCTCTCTCTCTCTCTCTCTCTCTCTCTCTCTCTCTCTCTCTCTCTCTCTCTCTCTCTCTCTCTCTCTCTCTCTCTCCCTCTCTCTCTCTCCTGCTGCTGCTGATGCCTGAAGAAAGTCCAGCAGCCTCTGGTTCATTAGCTCGCTTTCATTTGAAGGTCACAAACTGAACTGAACTGAACTGAACTGAAATTCCCTCAGTGATTGGGCTCCCCTTTCATGCAGAGAAGTGTATCTGCACCACTGTGCATTGTGGGTAAACACTAACTGCTTGAGACGTTCCTCGATCTGAAGCATCATGCTCATGAAAGTTTTGGACAACAAGGAAGAATTTCAGCATGGGGAGATTTCAGTGCGTTGCGTCAGCATCTTTTCTTCCTCCTGCTTTTTGCTCTCCTAAGTCGGCAACTTTTATGTTCTTTTTTCTTTTCGTGGGCTGACAGCCAATTCAATAAGTGCACTTCACTTCAGCTGTTTCCCCTCTTGCTTGCTGTCAGTCACCATCTGCAAATTGCAAATTGTCCTTTTTAATTTGGACAGGTGGGTGGGAGAGAGTTGTCCTTTTTAACTTGGGCAGGTGGGTGGGAGAGAGTGCAGTGCCGCGGCGGTCGTGTAGTGCTAACCTCATTCTCACCCAGAAACACCACTCACTCCCTCTCCCAGAAACACTACTCACTCACTCCCTCTCCCAGCACACAGTTCTGTCTGCTAACCTGTCAGCACCATCAAGCTGCACTGATGTAGACCCTCTGTTGCCCTGAGTGACGAGTAACCCTCCACTCTACAAGGGAAATGTGAAGAAAAGCCTCATTTGTTGTTGCTGTTAGAGTAGAGTGGAGTAGGGTGTTGTCATTGTTAGTCTATTTGTGCACCACTACAAATCAGTGGAAGGTGAGGTGGTCCCTTCAGCCTGTCAAACAAAATAACTAAATTGAAGGCTTCAACTTGTCAACAAAATAACTAAATTGAAGGCTTCAACTTGTCAACAAAATAACTAAATTGAAGGCTTCAACCTGTCAACAAAATAACTAAATTGAAGGCTTGTCATTCTAACTTCCTCCACTCCGAGTCATTTACTGCTGATTTCATACATGTTTGGCTGAGGCTGAATGGGTAGTTATGTAGCCTCGTTACACTACCTTGGCTGAGGAGGAAGCATGATGCTTACTGCAGCTCTCCCATCCCTGTGTCTAGACTGTTAAGTGGCAGAACCCGTCCTATGGCAAAGCCTGTTCACGGCAGCAGTCATTATTAGCGTTCAGCTGACTGTCCCTACCTGTGCTACTCTAGCTCCACCTGACTGTCCCTACCTGCGCTGGGCTAGCTCCACCTGACTGTCCCTACCTGCGCTGGGCTAGCTCCACCTGACTGTCTCTACCTGCGCTGGGCTAGCTCCACCTGACTGTCTCTACCTGCGCTGGGCTAGCTCCACCTGACTGTCCCCACCAAAGAGGTAGAAAATAACACTAGAGAGGACCCCGCCCCCCTTTTACGGCAATCTGTAGCGGCCATTATCTGTAGGTAGATCAGAGAAATGGAAATTAACGGAGGACGAGGCTCACCTCTGTCAAAAATGGCTTAATCATGTGAAAATGTCCATCAACACACTATACAAGGACAATAGTTGAAGTGTGTTGCTAACTATGTTCATAAAATATATTATTTGATTTTAAAATGTATTTTATCGACTCATATGATTTCAGTAGATATGTAGCCTGATATTTCAAATCTGGTCTTTGATTAAAGTGTTACTTTATATTTACACAGTTTTAGTTAATTTCTTGACAGGGGTGGGCGTGTTCTCCATTGACTTGCATTGCCTGAAAGTACCTACACTACCTACGGAAGTTGGGAAGCTCCAGCTGCCATTTCCCAGTGCTGTTGCAAATTGCTGTGTCCTCTCTAGTGTTAGTTTCTACCTCTATGGTCCCTACCTGCGCTGGGCTAGCTCCACCTAACTGTCCCTACCTGCGCTAGGCTAGCTCCACCTGACTGTCTCTACCTGCGCTAGGCTAGCTCCACCTAACTGTCTCTACCTGCGCTAGGCTAGCTCCACCTGACTGTCTCTACCTGCGCTAGGCTAGCTCCACCTGACTGTCTCTACCTGCGCTAGGCTAGCTCCACCTGACTGTCTCTACCTGTGCTAGGCTAGCTCCACCTGACTGTCTCTACCTGCGCTAGGCTAGCTCCACCTGACTGTCTCTACCTGTGCTACTCTAGCTCCACCTGCCAACCCTACCTGTGCTACGCTAGCTCCACCTGACTGTCCCTACCTGCGCTAGGCTAGCTCCACCTAACTGTCTCTACCTGCGCTAGGCTAGCTCCACCTGACTGTCCCTACCTGCGCTAGGCTAGCTCCACCTAACTGTCCCTACCTGCCCTAGGCTAGCTCCACCTAACTGTCCCTACCTGCCCTAGGCTAGCTCCACCTGACTGTCCCTACCTGCCCTAGGCTAGCTCCACCTAACTGTCCCTACCTGCCCTAGGCTAGCTCCACCTGACTGTCCCTACCTGCGCTAGGCTAGCTCCACCTGACTGTCTCTACCTGTGCTACTCTAGCTCCACCTGCCAACCCTACCTGTGCTAGGCTAGCTCCACCTGACTGTCCCTATCTGTGCTACGCTAGCTCCACCTGCCATCCCTCGTTAGCGTTACGATAGACAGTCTGAGCTGGAAGTGCTTTCCTTTAATTGCCAGTTTCCAGGGCTGGACTGGCCATCTGGCATAGCGGGCATTTTCCGCCCGGCCCTGCAACCTCGTAGGCCCCTATTTTCATATATCATTTTGTTTTGCAATGCTTTTCCTTTTCCAACCTGCCGTGGCCCCCCTAGCTACCCGCTCGCGCCCCCCAACCCCACTTAGAAAGCCACTGGCATAAAGAACTGTTTTTTTCATGATGTTGTAGTGAAGTGTTGGGACTTACAGGGAGCATATTTATTGTAGAAGCCCAATTAATGTGTTGTATTTTGCCAATGTGAAATTGTAGTCTATGTCCCGGTCAAGCAGCCCTCACATTAGGGGTGGGTATTGGCAAAAGGTTCACGATTCGATGCGCATTACTATACACATGCCACGAGGCGATTCTATCACGATGCATTGCGATTCATGTACTACTGTGATGTATCGCGATATTTACTTCAGTAAATGTGTAAAATACAGCTTATTTGTCAGTTGCTGTGTAGCTTTCTTAAGTCAGTTAATTCTATTTAAGCATTCTATCATCTGGGAGAGAGCTTACATCACAACAGAAATATTACCTATTCTCTACTGAACAAAATAACCCGTGGCAAATCGAATTTTATTGTTATCAAATAATCAATTGTCATGAATCCATGCAGTATATTGACAAAATAAGTATCACGATACCTTGTCATGAATCGATGCATTGTATCGTGAGAGTAAGTATCGCGATGCATCGATATGACGATTATTTTGCACACCCCTACTTCACATGCGTTGTCGTTATTGGTTGTTGTATACATTTGGTTTTCTTCCCACGTACACCTTACATCACCCTGTGTACCCCAGTTTGGGAAACACAGGGATAGACCATCCATCTTTAAGCATGTTTCTGAAGGCTTTATTCAGTATCCTGTGCTTTCGCTACCCCCACGCCCATTTCCCGTCCTCTCTCTCCCTCCTCTCCATCTCCTCCCTTCCTCTCTCTCCCTATTCTCCACCTCCTCTCTTCCTCCTCTCCTCCTCTCTTCCTCCTCTCTCCCCCCTCTCCCCCTCCTCCCCTCCTCTTTTCCTCCTCTCTTCCTCTCTTCTTCCTCCCTTCCTCTCTCTCCCTATTCTCCACCTCCTCTCTTCCTCCTCTCCTCCTCGATCCTTCCTCTGTCCTTTTCAATAAGTAAACATGGCCCCTGTGCTGATGATGAAGGTGACCAGAGTTGCCTGTGATGTGAAGATGTATGAATTGTCCTTAGAGATTCCCATCATGCTCTTGTGTTTGGCGAGGCTCTAAGTGGACTCCCCGTGCCGGTGTGTTGTATTTGGCAACGCTGCATCCCCGTGCCGGTGTGTTGTATTTGGCAACGCCGCTTCCTCGCCTCCTCGTAAATTATCCGTCGATATGATGGGCAGAGGGAAGGAATGTCTCCTGACCTTGGCTAGGCTACATGTTTCATCCAAGGCGACGCGTACCGCAGATACAACCTGATTTATGTCTGGTCTCGTTTATTAGCAACCTTTTCTCTTTTACCTTGTGTGTGTGTGTGCACACAGACAGATGTGTGAGTGCGCAAACATGCATGTGTGCGTGTATGTGTTGGGTTTTTTTGTGCATGCCAATTGCAACGTTTCTCTTAAACAAAATATCATGGCATTCAATATTTTTTCTCTGCTGTTCTGAACCGGGTTCTTGATATCTCTGCTGTTCTGAACCGGGTTCTTGATATCTCTGCTGTTCAGAACCGGGTTCTTGATATCTCTGCTGTTCTGCTGCATCTGTCCCATTAGATCCCGTACCTGGCGGATGGCGTTCGTATCCATGGAGAGAAGGTGACGGAGGCTCTGCGGCCCTTCCACGAGCGCCTGGAGGCCTGCTTCAAGCAGCTCAGAGAGAAGGTGGAGAAGCAGTACGGGGTCAAGACTCTGGTGAGAATACACTTACTCCCTAAAGGTTCCTCCTCCTGTCCAAGTGGGAAAACTGAAAGTGTGAAACGTTTTTGGCATCATGTGTTTTATATGGAAAAAGTAAAACTTTGTTACCATGCAGAAGGACCCAAAAAAGTTGTGATTTTTAAGTTGGGACATAGTTACAACTACCTGCAACATATTTGTAAGAAAGAACCAGAAACTCAGTAAATTAAGATTTCCACAAACTGCTTTGATGAATACGCTGCAATTGTCCAAGTTTGCCATGGCCACAATGTTTTGAGTGACCAGAAACAAGTCAATATATCAAGTGCACTTGGGTATTACATAAACAGCAAATCACAGGCTAACAACCTTGTTTTCCCTTATTGATGTCCCTCCTCCACTAAACGCATGGCTCCGACCACCTCACACAATACTTCCCTCTACGACTCGGCCCAATTTTTCACCGGACGCCATCGAGCTAGCGGCTCTTACATGGTTCTTAATTGCTGCTGTAGCGGTCGGCCTTCAGCTTAGGCAGACGTGGCAGGAGAGGAGAGGAGAGGAGCTATTGATTACGTCTGGTCTGAAGGGGATGTATGTGTGTGTGATTTTTTTCCCCCTGCATCAGGTTTGTTGCCCTGAGATGGGTAAGTTTGTGTGCTAGCTAGCTAACAGCATGATGGATCCCCGCACAGAGAACAGTTCAAGGACACTGAGAGCAGGTTTGACACGCACGTCAGGTTTGGGACACACGTCTCTTAACACCTCATTTAGACAGAGTGCTGGACTTGCTGGGGCGTGCTGCTGGACTGGGATGATAAATCAGGTCGGGCATTCTTAGCCAAGACCGGTCCGCCAGGCGTTAAGAGAGACAACATCAGTTATTTTAACCCCAATAGCCAGAAAAAATATATATTTCAATCTGACTCTGAGAGGTTTGCTGTAGTGGCAAAGAATTGATATCAGGAGGTCAGGTCAAAATCATCAGCAGTCCACCAGGCAAATGCCCAGTATGCCCTATGGCCACAACAGTCCACCAGGCAAATGCCCAGTATGCCCTATGGCCACAACAGTCCACCAGGCAAATGCCCAGTATGCCCTATGGCCACAACAGTCCACCAGGCAAATGCCCAGTATGCCCTGTGGCCAGTCCTGCCCTGTTGGGCTGCCCTAGAGAGCTCTATGGTTGATGTGTAACAAGGGCAACATCTCGCTCTGCCAAACACTGTGAAGGTTTGTTTTTGGGATCTGAGCTTATTTGTACTCTCTGAGCTCTCTTGTGAATATTAGTCAGTAGGTTATTTTGTGTATACCCTCGACATTCATGCGTGTGTTCTTTCTTTCTTTCGTTCTTTCTTTCTTTCTCTCTCTCTCTCTCCTCTCTCATCTCTCCCCCCCTCTCTCTCCATGTTGGCCTGTGTGTGTGTGTGTGTGTGTGTGTGTGTGTGTGTGTGTGTGTGTGTGTGTGTGTGTGTGTGTGCGTGTGCGTGTGCGTGTGTGTGTGTGTAGCCGGGTGCTGATGAGCGTCGCGGTGGCCAGAGGCCTCGCTCCATGGTGCGTTCCTTCACCATGCCCTCCTCCCAGCGCCCGCTGTCTGTCGCCTCCGTCACCTCCATCTCCTCCGACAACTCCCCTTCCAGGCCCGGCTCCGACGGGTGAGTAACCACGGCAACAGCCCCATCCATCATCAGCACCACCAGGGCAGGGCGGACCTTCCATCAGTCAAACCTAGGCAATTGCCAAGGGCCCTGAACAAATCTGTTCTGCTTAGGGGGTAAACAAACCAAAAAGTAGACTTGGTCTGAATTCATCACTCGTTACTTAACCCTCTAGCTACCAGAATTTTTTTTTGAATAGGTCGGAATTCTACCAGGAATTCTAAGGAAAAATTGACATTTTGGTCATATTTTAAATAATGTCAAATAACTTGAAAAGAAATGAAAAGTGTCAATTACAAGTTACTTTCATATTAAAGTAGAGAAAACACACTTTCAAATGGTATATCATTTATGGATAATTAATTGTTCAGTATTCCCATAGACTGCCTTTGATGTGGATTAAATTATAAAAATGTGATAAAATCCGATATTATCTAGGCCTATCTATCTATATACAGTGCCTTCAAAAAGTCTACACACCCCTCCTCAAATGTCAGGTTTTTGTGATGTAAAAAAATGACAGAAAGACAAATAAATTCACAGCTTTTTCCACCTTCAATCTTAACTATTAACCTGTACAATGCAATTGAGAAACAAGCATAAAGCTTTAAAGGGAAACGATAGAAAATAAAAAACTTCAATTAACATGGTTGCATAAATATACACACCCTTAAATTAATACTTAGTTGCAGCACCTATGGGCTTCTCTGGGCTATTCCAAAACCTCAATCTTATTCTAGTGAAGCCATGCTCTTGTAGACTTAGGCGTGTGCTTGGAGAAATTGTTGTTCTGAAAGATTAGTTCCTCTGCATCTTCACCTGTCTACCAGGGGGTCGGAGGTTTTGTGCCACTACCACGGCCCCTGTGGAAATGTTCATAATTCCCTCCTCCCTAATGAGGGCCCCAGTAACATCTGAAGAAAAACAGCACAAAAGAACAATGCTGCCACCACCATACGTCATGTTAGGTATGGTGTTATTGCGGTGATGTTTTGCGCCAAACATACCCTTTTGAATTATGACCAAAAAGTTCAATCTTGGTGAGGTAAATTTTGCAAAAAATACTTCTGTAATCTCCCAAATACATGTGGGAAGATGCGTTATGGTCAGGTGAAACCGAGGTTGAACATTTTGGACATAATTCCAAAAGGTATTTTTGGCACAAAACATCACCGCAATAACACCATACGTAACGTAAAGTATGGTGGTGGCAGCATTGTTCTTTTGTGCTGTTTTTCTTCAGCTGTTACTGGGGCCCTCATTAGGGAGGAGGGAATTATGAACATTTCCACAGGGGCCGTGGTAGTGGCACAAAACCTCCGACCCCCTGGTAGAAAGGTGAAGATGCAGAGGAACTAATCTTTCAGAACAACAATTTCTCCAAGCACACGCCTAAGTCTACAAAAGCATGGCTTCACTAGAATAAGATTGAGGTTTTGGAATAGCCCAGAGAAGCCCATAGGTGCTGCAACTAAGTATTAATTTAAGGGTGTGTATATTTATGCAACCATGTTAATTGAAGTTTTTTATTTTCTATCGTTTCCCTTTAAAGCTTTATGCTTGTTTCTCAATTGCATTGTACAGGTTAATAGTTTAGATTGAAGGTGGAAAAAGCTGTGAATTTATTTGTCTATCTGTCATTTTTTTACATCACAAAAACCTGACATTTGAGGAGGGGTGTGTAGACTTTTTGAAGGCACTGTATCTATCTATTTATCTATCTATCTATCTATCTATCTATCTATCTATCTATCTATCTATCCTTCCGTCTATCCATCCATCCATCCAGGGTCAAAGTTGAACAATGAACATGTGACCACAACAAATGTCGTTCACCCAAAAGTCCTGTTTTCAAGCGGTTTCAAGCGGTATAACTGTAATGGACTACACTAGCTAATAATGTTTGAACTAAACCATGCAAAAGACGTGTAAGGATAACTGTAGAAGTGTCCGCGATAGCAGACAGGACATGAATGGAGCTCTGAGGAAGTTTCCTCCCAATTTGGCACAGGTAAGACGCGCCAGGCATCACCGACTAACACGGAATTAAAGTGCTACAAACACCACGTTGGTAGGCTATTATTGGAAGTTAGCATTCAACTCAACGTCTTCACGCACATTTTTATGAAGGACAACGTGGAGTAGTAACAGTCCTTGACTGCTTTGCCCAAGCTGACACGCAAAATGAGTAGCCTATCATGCTGCGCTTCCCTGCGCACCTGTTACGCAGAGCTGTCGCTGGTCGTTGTTCCAGGAAACTAAGATAGTTGGATACCAACATATGGTTTGACTCTGAAAACACACCGAAGACAGTTTACATTTGTAATATGTAGCGTGTAGACATCGGCTGGACAGTTGTGTTTGTTATTTAGGACCATGGCAGAACTCATCACAGCTGAACACCATCTCATAAGCCTAATAAAACAACATGATCTAAAAATAGCCTAAATAGTCATAAACATGTGCTGTTGACCATTAAAATAGATCGAAGAGGGTTGGAAGTTTTCATATTTAGTGTATATTGGTTGTAGAAACAGAATGGTTGTGTTTGTAGCCATCCAATCTCGGACGGCCGTCATTTGAATTGACGGCAGATTGCCAAATCGCATAAAGCAGCGCATCTCGTAATAAAATCTAAAATACTGAAAAATAATATAATATAAACATATAGTTTTTATACTGAAAGTATATCGAGGAGGGTCTATAATATTGAGCTAAAGTGTTTGAAAGCTGGAAAAACTGCATGATGACGGCCGTTCAGCCATATTTCCATAAGAAAATATTCCGGCCGGCCGCGGCCGTTCTGGTACAGATCCAGCCGGACGTTCACGGCCGTTATGGTAGCTAGAGGGTTAAGTAAAGTAGTCAAAGATATATTTGAGACAAAACACTAAAATAGCACCAAAACACAGAAGTGTATCTATACAATGTCTTTTGAGGGCCCCAATTTCCATTTCGCCTAGGGCCCCAAATGGATAGATCCTTCTCTGATCACCACCAGGGCACGGCGGGAAGGGAGCGAGTGCAGACAGAGCATCACACACACCTGACATTAGACTGTTACATTAGGCTTGTACATGGTCCAGCTATATGGTAATTCCCCCACCTGGGGGGTCTCCATAGCCTGCTGCACTTTCTTTTTTTGATGGGTGTCCACAGTCTGTTCCTTCTAGTGATCCGAGAATCACAACACTACTACTGCGCATGTCATGTTTACACTGGGTCACCTTGACTGCCTAACTAAGATGGCTACCGCATCCTTCAAAAGCACAGAAAAGCCTTCATGATTTTGCCTGCTTCTCAGTTAGAACAGGGTTTCCCAAACTGGGGTGCACAGGGAAAAAAGTTCAGGAATGAAGATGAGGATGAACCTTTTGAGGAGGAAGTGGAGAATAGGCCCCTTTTTTTTACAAGTAATTTGAAGACATTTGAAAATGGCAAAAACGTGTTCTCATTATCATTCAGCATTGAAGAGATGCCAGGACATAAATAGCCGGTTAAGAAGCGAGACAAAAAGAGAACACCTTGACCGCCACACCAAGGAAACTCCCGACGGTCTCATTGGGTGCAATCAATATTGTGTCGGACGACTGATGCCACACACTGCAATGGGAAGCCTAAACACTAAAGTACCCACCACACTGAGGAATTCATTAGCAACATTACCCAGGATGAAAAAGGAAAATGTCAGTGATGAGCTCATAATGTGTGTGTGTGGACAAAGGGCAGTGTGGCGCCTTGTGCCATTGTTTGATTCTTGTTTAATCCATCTCATTAAAAGGAGTGCCATTTATCGTGCCACAGAGGCTGGAGCACATAACAACATAACAGCCACACATGAAAAGCCTAATGAGTGAGAATTAGAGTACTGACAACAATGGCATGGCTATTAAATACTCGGCTCTTAAGGAATCCAGCTGTGGATTCAGTCTCTGTAGAATGGATGTTTGGCAGGTCGTGTATGCCATGTGTATGTCAGGAGGGTTGTCAAGAACAAAGTAAAATGAAAGAGATGAGGGGGTCTCTCAGTGGACCCTGCAAGCTTTTGAGATGTAGGCTTTGAGATGTATTTTCTCATGTGTGGGCTTGCTGGGGGGAAATACGAGAACTTCACTGGCAATATCGTCCATGCCTGGTTGCCATGACACTGTGTAGGAGTCTGTTCCACAAGCTCCACTAACGGTGTAGTCACCCCATCACAACTGTGCCATTTCCCAAGTCCATTATTGGCCACTGCACAGGGTAGGTGTTTCAAGTCAAATCAAGTCAAGGGAAAAAAGTTCAGGAATGAAGATGAGGATGAACCTTTTGAGGAGGAAGTGGAGAATAGGCCCCTTTTTTAACAAGTAATTTGAAAACATTTGGAAATGGCAGAAACGTGTTCTCATTAACATTCAGCATTGAAGAGATGCCAGGACACAAATAGGTCAGTAAAATCAAGACTACAGATATGAATGAATTTATGTAAGGGGTGGGTGGTTGTCTGTTGAATAGATTGACTATCAGCCCCATCCCATCTCCCTCACTGTCGTATCTGATGGGACAGTTATTCAAGCCGTCATACCCTTACTGGGCACCTGTAATGATGCTGGCAGAAGAGACAGGGCAATACTAAAAATGGTTTCCCTTCACTCAGAAAAGACAAGTTAGACTGGAGAGGCACAGAGTGAGAGGTCGGGGTAAGCAAAAGCAATTGGCAGGTACGACAGCAGGGGTGAAAGCGAAGAAACTGGCAGGAAAAAGCAGGAGTTAGCCAACCTGGGCAGGAATTTTGTAGTAGTTCCTAACATTCACGTGATAATCTAATTCTAAGAAGCACCACTCATCAACCAAATAGTTATTAACTATTGAACCACTGACCTGCAAATATAACATGTAATCTCTGGTCTCTCCCATCAGGTTCACTCTGGAGCCCCTGCTGCCTAAGAAAGTGCACTGTAGGAAACGAACCCAGGTCGTAGGAGTAGGGCCTATATAAAGTATAACATATAAAATGTAATCTCCCCTCAGGTTCACTCTGGAGCCCCTGCTGCCTAAGAAAGTGCACTGCAAGTCCCAGGACAAGCTGGACCGTGACGAGGCGGAGAGGGAGCGCAAGGACAAGGAGAAGAAGAAGGAGAAGAGGAACAGCAAACACCAGGAGAGCTTCGACAAGGAGCTCAAGACCACCACCGAGATCCCCACGCAGGCATCAGACACCGTCATCCTATCTGAAATGGTGAGAGATGAATGTGCTTAAAAAAGAGAGAAGATTTGCACACTGTTGCTGCTCCCAGTTTATTATACACAATGTGACTGCCAGTCTGGTCGAAACGTGTATTAAAAACTGGGAGCTGCAACACCTGTTCTAGTCTAGTCTAGCTTTGCCCATCTCAATGTCATGACTGCTTCAGGTTTCTGCAGACTCCCACTACAAATACTGCCGTTTGTGTGATGTGGCGTTGGCTGGACAGGGTGGATTTTTGTGCCATCCAGAATTTCCACCACTGCACTGTTAGCTCAGGTCTCCATTCCCTCTGACAAAATTGACCAGGTCTGAAAATCAATTGTGCTTTCATTGTGTGAGAGAGTGAGAGTGAGAGGTGGGAGCAGTGGGGCCTATCTTTGGCTTTTGGTCGGCTTTTATGTATTTATTTTTGAAAGCAGGCCTAATATTTGTGAAGAGATCATCGCCCACATGTTTGCTGAAGATGAACAAGCCAATTGAGGATTGGAAAGCAATTTCCTCTAGTGGGCCTCCATTGATGTGTTATGAGTTGGCTTAGAGGGGAGTGTATTATTTATCAGAAATAGCCCATGTGATGATGATGATGACTCGTGGCCAAAGTGCCAGGGCTTTTCGTGCTTGGCTACCTGGTGATCACTGTATTTACCTCATAACTGCTTTCTGCTCCAGAGGAAAAATATCATTTTCATTCGAAATGACCTTTAAGGGCTATTTCACATAGGAAAAGCATTCCTGTTGGGATATTTTCATCATATATTCCTGCTTTGGAATTGCAGGTTTTTGAATTGGTATAATCCTGCCCCTATATAGTGTAATGTGATCATGGTCTCCTACCAATGTCTTCTGTTTCCAATTGATGCGCGCAGTTTCTGAAGTCTAATCTGCGCTTCATGTGACCACGCTCAAATGCTCTTCTGAAATAATTGCAGTGGCAGCCGACAGTAAAGGAAGAACTAAAAATATGATTCGAGTGTGTTTCCACTTTAGAGGTATAAGCTCTCTCGCTTCGGAAAGTAAAATCCCAGCCAGCCCTACAAAACCAAAATGCTGTAACTGCCTAATTTATTGAGTCTAGCTTGAAAATGGACTTTGTTACACCTCTTTTATCTTGTGACAAAGTCTGATGGTTCAAATGTGTCCCTTTGTAGAGATATTAGGTCAAATTTGCATTAACTACAATATTCAACCTAATACTTATGTTGGTGTAGTTAAGGGTGGTTTATGCCTCGAGACCAGCGTGAGAAAATATCATTTGAAATGACCTGTAAGAGCTATTTCATATAGGAAAAGCATTCCTGTTGGGATATTTTCATTATATATTCCTGCTTTGGAATTGCAGGTTTTTGAGCTGATATAATGCTGCCCCTATGCAGAGTAATGTCATCATGGTCTCCTACCGATCTCTTCTGTTTCCAATTGATGTGCGCAGTTGCTGAAGTCTAATCTGCGCTTCATGTGACCACACTCTCCTACCAATCTCTCTTCTTTCCATCAGGCTGCACAAATGCTCTTCTGAAATATTTGCATTGGCAACCGACAGTAAAGGAAGAACTAAAAATAAGATTAGAGTGTGTTTCCGCTTCAGAGGTATAAACTCACACTTTAGTAAGTAAAACAAAATCCCAACCACGGCAGAGTATTTACGTCCTGAAACTAGGATTGCCATCTGTTTGAAAGTGTTCAATTCTGCAGATATAGAAACAGGTTCTTTAACACATACTTGCTCCTACCCCAATATTAACATGAGCTGGCATCCACTAAACATTCTTCTCCATCTCCTTCTCTTTCTCCATCTCTTCCTTTATCCTCTCTCTCTCTCTCTCTCCCTCCCTCAGATCAGTCCCCTGCGTCCTCAGAGGCCTAAGAGTCAGGTGATCAACCTGCTGGCCCCTGACCGGCGTCTCTCCGTGTCCCCGGGGCCTCCCACCCCATCTGCAGGGGCCACTGCGGTGTCAGCAGTAGCGACCCCCCCGGGGGCCCCTCCTCCCATCACCCCGCGGGCCAAGCTGTCCTTCAGCCTGCTCTCGGGATCCAGTGAGTACTGCACCTCCATCAGCACCACACACACACACACACACACACACACACACACACACACACACACACACACACACACACACACACACACACACACACACACACACACACACACACACAGCACTGCTCTTCACCTCCATCAGCACTGCTCTTCCACCGCATCGATGGACACATTGATTCAGTCAGACGCGACCTTACCTCTCTCTGCTTCTTACCCATGCTCGCACACGCACACGTACACACTGCGCCGCACGGTCAGGAACAGGATAGCAGCTCATATCACACCAGCCTCACGTCAAGTTAATGACCTGAGAAGAGGAATTATGGATGTAGGTGGTTTAGTGTAGCAGGGGATGGTCATTGTAAGGGGTGTAGTCTACCAGGGGATGGCCATTGTAAGCGGTGTAGTCTACCAGGGGATGGTCATTGTAAGGGGTTTAGTCCACCAGGGGATGGTCATTTTAAGGGGTCTAGTCTACCAGGGGATGGTCATTGTAAGGGGTTTAGTCTAGCAGGGGATGGTCATTGTAAGGGGTTTAGTCTACCAGGGGATGGTCATTGTAAGGGGTGTAGTCTACCAGGGGATGGTCAATGCAGCCTGGCAATTACAGTAATGGCAGCAATAGCAAAAGCCTTTCTACAAGAACACAGATTTTCTTATTTTGTCTGGTAAATTTGACCCTCCTAGCATTTTGTATGCTAAACTCAACATGAAAATTTTACTATACCCCTCTTTATTTCTTTTTCCATTTCTGATGAGGCTTGAAGATGAGCCGTGTTAACGATCATTTCTCCAGGATAAATCTGCCCTACATATGTCTTCTTTTGAGTGATCAGTAACTAAATCGACAACTTGTCCGTCCTGATTCTTGTCTTTCTGTTGCGCTCGGCTGACGCTCCTCTGACTCCATCTTCTCTTGTAACCTCATGACAGACAACACTCTCATCGCAGGCACAGACAGCCCTCCCCACGGCCCTTAGCCCTTGAAAACCTGTAGCTGCGCGCATTAGCGTACACCCCTCACCCCTTAGCCGTAGCCCTTGAAAGCCTGTGGCTGCTCACGTTACTCAGTGTGTCATCAGCGCAGCGTCTCTTGAGAGTAGCCTGCAGTCCAAACAGACTACAGAGGGATCAGACAACACACACACACACACACACACACACACACACACACACACACACACACACACACACACACACACACACACACACACACGTTCCCATGGCAGTGTGGTACGGTCGAAGCCAAGTCAGTTTGAAGTTTGAGGGGGTGAAACCAAACCTCCTGTTTGACAAGAGCAGCAGCCGTTACATCAGACTGACTGACTGACATGCAGGATTTGAGCTGACGAATGGCCATTTCTTCTAAGTGTAACAAAGGAAAAAACACGCACATCTGTCTCAAAAAGATTGGGTTCAGGACTAGCCACATGAAAGTCACATGAAAACTGAAAATAAAGTCTGTGACACCACCAATCTCCCGTTTCTCTTAATTTAATGTGACGCATGCTGCCCAAAACATCACATTAAAATAAGAGAAATGGGAGATTGGTGTTGCGGCCATTTCTTCTAACCCCTTCCATCTCCTTGTCTTCTTGTGGTTTGATTGACAGACCTGGAGCTGAATGGGATGGGCTGTGGAGAGAAAGGGGAAGTCCCGCCCCCGCTGCCCATGAAGGGAAGCACGGCCGACTACGGAAACCTGATGGACCTGAACCCTGAACTGGCCAGCCCGACTACGCCACCCCCTCCCCCACCACACCACAGGGTACGTATATCACATATCAGCCCGACTACGCCACCCCCTCCCCCACCACACCACAGGGTACGTATATCACATTATATCACATATCAGCCCGACTACTCCACCCCCTTCCCCTCCACACCACAGGGTACGTATATCACAATATATCACATGTCAGTTACAATACAACCCTAAACTGGTCAGCCCGACTACGCCACCCCCCAATTTGAGTCCTTGGAGTTAATCTGTACAAGGAGCTGTGTGTTGTTTTGATTTAATTCAAGCGTGCCTCCCTGGGCCATTATTAATGTGCGCTTTACAGGGTTACTGTGTGTGTGTGTGTGTGTGTGTGTGTGTGTGTGTGTGTGTGTGTGTGTGTGTGTGTGTGTGTGTGTGTGTCATTGATGTGCGCTTTATTGATGTTATTGAAGACACAATTACTCCACCTCCCCATCCATCCACAGACACCACCACCCCTTCCCTGCTGACGTACACACTCTCACACACACACACACACACACACACACACACACACACACACACACACACACACACACACACACACACACACACACACACACACACACACACACTCTTCAGTGTCCTCGTAAGATCGTCCCTCCTCTATCTTGGTTATAGGTACTACTTTTTATTTACTCCTTTACACTCTTTCACTCACCTGTCTTCTCTGATGTTACCTGTCTGAATCGCACACACGGTCTCTCTGTCTCTCCCTCTCTCTCTCTCTCCTCTCTCTCTCTTCCTCTCTCTCTCCCTCTCTCTCTCTCTCTCTCTCTCTCTCTCTCTCTCTCTCTCTCTCTCTCTCTCTCTCTCTCTCTCTCTCTCTCTCTCTCTCTCATCCTCCTTTCTGCTCGACCCCTTGTCCACTAATCTTGTTTCTCCATTGGTGTGTGTCGGGGACAGCTAGTAAAGTGGCTCCTGTGCAGATAACTGGTGCGGCGCGCTGACATGATTTACTGGGAACAGATGCTCTCACAATGGAGTGACAGCAGCGACACACACACACACACACACACACACACACTCGCACACACACACACACACACACACACACACACACACACACACACACACACACACACACACACACACACACGAAGAGACACGTATTGACTCTAGATACACACACAGGCAAAGATACATAGGCACACACACACGAAGAGGGGGGGAGTAGGAATCTTAAGGTGAACACCTCTGCTCCCAAACCCAAAACCCCTCCACCATAACAACCACCACAACCACATACATAATCTCCCTACTACCTCCACCGCAACCAACACCAACACCACCAAAACCACATACATAAACACACTCTAATGCTGACACACACGAGAACATTCTCTGATAAGGGGGAGCACGACAGGCAGACACCCGACAAAGAGATGCAAACAAACAGCACAAAGTCTTCCGGAAAGCTCAGCTCTCTCCTCTCCTCTCCATGCCTACCTGTGCGTCTGATAGTCATCATTAGAGCAGCGAGGTATCAGCTTACCAGCCATATAAACCATGGAGGAGGAGGAGGTGGAGGAAGAGGAATAGGAGGTGGTGGTGGAGGTGGGGAAGGAGGAGGAGGAGGTGGAAAAGGAGGTGGGGGGGAGGAGGAGGAGGTGGAGGAGAGAGAAGGAGGAGGAGTAGGAGGATGATGTGGAGGAGGAGGAGGAAGAGGTTGAGGAGAGAGGAGGAGGGTGGATTATAGAGGATGTATGGGCGCCTGGTAGTGTCTGGCAGCATAAGGCAAATACATCAGGGAGAGATAGATGGAGTTTGAGTGCTTTCAGGAAAAATCCCTGCGGATCCCATCTGTTTGGAGTGTGTGCGTTAAAGGGGTTAGCATCAAGGATTTGGTGCATTAGTTATCTGTTATTGAATTCACTGTTTTTTCCCTCTTCTCCTTTTCTCTCTCTCTCTCTTCTTCTTCCTCTTCCTCCATTCAGCATCTGCCTCCGCCGCTGCCGAGCAAGACTCCCCCTCCACCGCCCCCAAAAACAACGAGGAAGCAGAACTCCATCGATTCAGGAATTGTCCAATGAGGAGGAAGCAGAACTCCATCGATTCAGGAATTGTCCAATGAGGAGGAAGCAGGCCTCAATCGATTCAGGAATCGTCCAATGAGGAGCTACACTAACGCGTCAGGAGGAACAAAGCAAACTGTATTGAACTGAACCAAACCTGAACAAACATTGACCAACCCCCCACCCCCCCACAATCCACACACACACACGCACACACACACACCACCACCACGCGCCCTGTCCCCATCCACCAAAAGAAAAAGACTGAACTGAAATTGTGTACCAGTGTTTTTAGATCTAGAATTTTCCCCTTCCTCTCCCCAGTTGTTTATTTCTTTTTTGGTGAGCTGAATAGCTCCTCAAGGTTTGCCTGTGAGACAGCAGCTGTCCACTACGTGCCTCTTATGCACCGCGAGCTCCGCTAGGGAGCCCAGTGCAATTAATAATCACGGCTGTACTGCACGCAAGCTGTCAGCTGCCGACCCCACGGAGTACCCATACTGTACCCAAAGCCCCCCAGGTAACCTCCACACTAGGGTGCATCAAACACCAACGGATCTCGTAAAATCCTGTTTGTCTTTTGTAAACAGTAGGCCTATTGCTTGTTTTGTACCAACACAACTTCTTTTGCATGCGTTTCAGTAAACTTGATATATGCTAATGGGTAGCACAATGAGCTTATATAGATATTGCATTGAACTGGTGTTTTTAATGAAAATCAATGAAGTGTGTTTTGAGGCTGTTTTGATGGAAACTTGTAAGAGGAGTCATTTGCCAGAATGGTCCAGTTGCCAAATCCACCTCCACTTCCCCAGGACACCAAGAGGAGAGATGGACCATCCAAGTCTCATCACCTCAGCAATGCAGTTTGCATCCTGCTGTCTCTCATATGTAATGTGTCTGCACTTCAGTATTTTTTGTCTGTTTGAAATCCCTTGTACATGTTTTTTTCCCACCTGTCTGAGTTCTATCACCTGTGCACCCATCCTTTAGTCATGTTCTTGTTATTTGACGTCCTGAGAAAGTGCTAATTCAACTGGACCTTTCCTCTAAATTCCTCCCCTTTGCTAATTTTGATCAAAGCAGCCTCAAAACAGTCTTTTTCACTGATTTTCAATAAGACATATAATGTCCATTTGCTGTAATTGAACATTTTGACGTAGATCAAATTTGGTTTTAAAAATGTTCAAGGAAGTTATGTTGGTACAAACAATGCAAAAGAAGAGTGGGGGTTTAGCGAAGTCGTGGGTGTTTTATGCACACTACTCCACAGGTGTTTTAGTGTTTGACTTTTTCCCTTTTTGATGAGTACATTCTGACCAAGCAACCAGTAGTCAACAAGGACCACTTTCAGGAAACTGAGGTTTGATTGCTTTATTCTGCAGCATTTTTTATAAAGTTACTTTTCTCCGTATAGCCCACACTGTTCTCAGTGTATTACACTGTACAGAGTTTTTAATGTATATATAAATATATATATATGATTTATTTTATTTTTATTGTCCTTTCTTGAAAAGTGAATTCATGATGATTTTTTGTATTAACATCACATAACTAGCATTTTACTTCAGAAAAAGGGCTTGTAGTTTTTTAAATGACAGGGACTGTAATGTACCATTATGTAAATTACCTTGTGATTTTTGTTTTGTTTTTTGCTTTTGAGAGCGAGAGAGAGTGTGTAACTAACTAACTCTCCACAATACCATCATTGTATAGAATTTCCTCATGCATTGCTGTAACCATAGATTCCAGTAACATCAAAATGTTCAAAAATTCACTACTGACTTTGAAATAAACTCTCTAAATGTATTTTTAAACTGGTGGGATGATTCCATGTTCCTGTGAGTTTTCAGGGTTAATAAATGTAATCAGAGACTCTTATTCTGCCAGATCAGAGTTTTACGCCAGGAATACACCGGGCGATATTTTCAGTCACGGGTATTAAGCTCCTTCTCACACTGTACAGGTGAATCACAGTGTTTAAAAGTTCACATCTCACCACTCACGTCCTCGCACTATACAACCTGAGGGTCGGATGCAACCAGATTTCTCACAGTGTACGATACGACATATGACAAAGACATGAAAGGTGAACATGCACCTGAGGTGGAAGCGAGGATTGTGCTGCCCTAGCAATTGAGAGACATACAAATATTAGTCACTTGGATGATTAAACTTGGAAATTTAGCCCAACATGTCTGTCATGGACGGTTATACCACAACAATGGACACCACAACTCATGTTGGTGTGTATTGTGACAGATGATGTAACTGTCCGTGTACATCACTCTCCCAGTGTCGGCTCTTCACACAGGCTAAGGAAAGCTCAGCTGGACCTCATTAAATTGGTTGGCAGAGTAGCGCAGGAGTCAGGGGACACTGGACTCCACAAAAGCTCTGATATTAATGGCAGAGAAACGAGCAATTACCTCATGGACCCTCATGGAGGGAAAAGGGACCAGGAAAGGATCTGGCACTGAGAAGAGTACAGACGCCCGATTGGATATCTCATGCCCACTGAGAAGAGTACAGACGCCTGATTGGATATCTTATACCCACTAAGGAGAGCACAGAGGCCTGATTGGATATCTTATACCCACAGAGAGGAGTACAGAGGCCTGATTGGATATCTCAGAGGAGCACAGAGGCCTGATTGGATATCTTATACCCACAGAGAGGAGTACAGAGGCCTGATTGGATATCTCAGAGGAGCACAGAGGCCTGATTGGATATCTCATACCCACAGAGAGGAGTACAGAGGCCTGATTGGATATGAGAAGAGCACAGAGGCCTGATTGGATATCTCATATCCACAGTGAGAGGAAATGATGTCCATATTTAGTTCTGGTGAGGGTTTTTTAGAAACCTTAAAGAGCCAAGATGGATGTGAAATGTGAAAACCTATACATGTATTCGTAACATTACAAAGCTAAACATACCTGGAGTCTCATTTTCACCACAATAAAACAGGCTTGCAATGTGAATAAAAAGTAAGTGACAGAAATGAACGGAGTCAAATTAGCTCCTGTCAACTGTCAATTCACGATGATAAACCACCAGCTCAAGTCCTGAACCCTGTTATACTGGCACCACACACACTTTTTCTGCAAACTAACCAAACCTGAAACTGGAGAACCTGAACCGTTTTTTTTTTGCCAAAACTGATGCACAATGCATTCATTCATAGTACAGATTACCACAATATTCATGAAGAAATGATGTAAGGTGAGATTTAAAGTGTGCCCAAAGTCTGCCAGGTTGAATTTAAGAAGTTTATGTGAGTTTTCTTCAAAGCAATGTTGATTTACTGTTAAGGGAATTTAATTGTCCAATATCAAGCCAGTGCATTATCAGTGTGGTGGCAGCTTCATATTTAATTCACCGTTTTAATTAGTTCCACAAGTGCTCACTATCTAGAAGTCTCAGTGGAATGAACAACAACAATGAAAACTGAGCTATGAAATACCCCTGCAGATGTAAACTGAGCTGTGAAATACCTCTGCAGCTTTTCACCATCACGACTCCCTCCCTCCATCTCCAACTCTGTCGTCGGAGCCGCCAGTTAAATCAAGTGAAGTTAAGACATGGTAAAGTAGGCTATCTTTACAGAACAAAAGGGCAGGGAGAAGGTCACTGACAGGTAAGGGTGTAGGCCTATCTTTTTATTTCTTTTTGAAGCAAAACCCTTATTCTATCGATTGTAGAATAACTGACTCTCATTTTGTCGTGCCCCCGGCCTTAGTACCTTAAATTAATCCCTTCAATATTTGTCAAAAATGCACTTTAAGGTCCAACAGATGCATGGTCAGTATTTATTCATTTATGCATAAAAGAGAGAGTATGTTAATTGAAACAACGGATTTAGTATTAGTTTCATGCCATGACTAAAAAGCTTGATTTGTAACTATTTCCTTACAAATCACAACTTTCTTTACATTGCCATTGCCACAATGTAGGTGCTGTACTAAGTTACAATGTAGGTGCTGCAATGTGGTTAGCTGCCTGGGAAGACAGTTCTCTTCTCTGTGTATACACTATAGTGTTTATACAAATTATAATGTATATTTCCCTATAACACCGCCAATAGCAGCAGCTAACCAATCCTGACAGTTTATTTTATGATGATTCATTTCCTCAGTTCCACTATATCTTGCTGCCAAGTCATTTCCAGTGTAGGTTATAGCGTGTTTGGACGGATGTCCTTGCACAGCTGAAACCAAATATGTTTTCATAATATGTAATCGCATCATTTCCAGCTTCTACTTGGAGTCGAAGCATCCTCCCTCCCACCATGTTGGCAGAGGGGTGTTTGCTTTCCTATACTGAAAAGAGTCCAGTGCAAGCTAATGGAGTCAGGGAGGCAGAGCAGCTATAGGCCACGAGTAAATACTGCCGGCACAGTAAATCTGGCCCTTTATTGGGCAGGGAAAATGACGGGAGGAGAAAGGGGGGCAGTTGTCCCGGGCCCAGGGAGACAGGGGGCAAAAAATTGGGTTTTCATGACATTGTATGTACGCTATTGGATGGGGGGACCTTTCAGATGCCTATGTCCTGGTCCCAGTAAAAGCTGTCAGTGGTCCTTTATCGTGGCCCTGCCTGGAAGGAGGATTTAGTTTGTTTGTTGCTGTTGTGGCAAAGGTTGTCTGAAATGAAGTCTGCAGGCCACAGAGTGTGTGAGAGAGAGAGAGTGACTACTGACGAGAGATGTGCAGTCAGTGGCAGCAGTCAACTGTTTGCTTTCTTCGTTTGGCATCTTGATTTGTTGTGTGTTCTGTGTGTCGCCTTTTATGTCTTGTGTTGCTCACTAGACTGATGTTAACATCACACACACAGGCAGTGTTGCCAGATTGGGCTGTTTCCTGTCCAATTGGGCTGCTTAGGATGGCCTTGGGCGGGTAAAAATGGCATTTAGCAGAAAAACCAGCCCAATTTTTGCCATAGAAATCAACAGAATTGGGCGGGATTTTGTGCTTCTAGGTGGGTTTTGAGCATTTTTTGGGCTGGAAATCATCAGTCTCATCTGGCAACCCTGCTCACAGGATGTGGTGACAGATCTCTCTCGCTCTCTCTTCTCTCTTCTCTCTTCAGTGGCAACACAAGACAATGGACAGACAGGGGAGACAGTGACTTCCCTGGGCAGGGCAGGCCATTTTCTTTTCTCATCCCCATATATTTCTTATTTCTGGTGTACTATATGCCGTGCCTGCGGTTCTCATCAACTATATTTCTTATTTCTGTTGTATATATGCCATATATTACTTATTTATGGTGTATATATGCCGTATATTTCTTATTTCTGGTGTACTATATGCCGTGCCTGCGGTTCTCATCAACTATATTTCTTATTTCTGTTGTATATATGCCATATATTACTTATTTATGGTGTATATATGCCGTATATTTCTTATTTCTGGTGTACTATATGCCACGCCTGCGGTTCTCATCAACTTTATTTCTTATTTCTGTTGTGCAGTACTTGCCTTGCCTGCAGGCAGTTCTTACTTGGGAGTACGGGCCATTTCTTAAAATTCTTAAAAACAGCAGATGACTGATAATGTACTCTTCTATGCTGTGATGGAAAATATGCACGCACGCATGCACGCACGCATGCACACATGCAGAGCATATGACTGATACTGACAAATGTGCTCTTCTATGCTGTGAATGAAAATACACACACGCACACACATACACACACATACATGTGCGCACACACATACACATACACACGCGCGCACACACACACACACACACATATACACACGCACGCACACACAGTAAGAGAAGCATTTTGACATTTTCACCTTGACCTGAGGCACATCTTGTCACCTGGCTAGTAGGCAGCTGCTTGGGGCCCCCAAGCCTATAGATGGTGAATAACAGCTTAGACTTAGTGGCAATTTGTAAGGAATGAACATTATTTTGAATTTTCACTTGGGGCCCCATCTTACCCTAGAATCACCTCTGCCTACAAGATATTACATTCAGTCTGCAATCCCTAGTGAAAGTCAAAACATCACACTAGATTGGCCTGTGCGAAGCGCTATAAATTCATACATTAGTTACACAAACTTTTTTCTTGCCATTTTGACCATTTCGTTAATTACTGAAATAATAGTGTTTTTTATTCCTCCCTGGATGTGTCTTCCCCTTCTGCAGTCAACATCTTCACTAGAAGCATTAGCTTAAAGCACTTCATCAAAACAGACTATTCTAAGCATTATTACATAAAGTATGACTCATTTATCCTGGGCTTTCATATAGACATCTGCTTTTCCACATAATTAATGACCTCACCAATTCAGCTGGTATTATATTGAACACGTCCCGTTCAATTACTTATTCAATTACACTGCCATCAGGAGCATGCATCTCTTCAATATGGAGTCTGTGGCTTTTCCCATAACTGAACCCATTGGTGAATTATTTGCCATGTATTCATTACATTTCTTGAGAGGTGGGGGAGGGGGTGTGCGAGGGGGGGGGGGGGGGGGTGGAGTGGGGGTGTGTTCGACTTGGTGAGTAGAATCAGGGCTGCTGACAGCTTTGGTTGAGCCCAGGACAAAGGCATCTGAAAGGGCCCCTAACCAAATACATACAATGTAATGAGGACCCAATTCTGGACCCCCTATCTCCCTGGGCCAGGGACAACATACCCCTTTGTCCCCCCCTTGTGTCGGTGGGCCTGGTAGCATTAAGGGCCGTACACATACGTCGCTGCTAGTTACTCGCTCAGCGGATGAAGTCAATAGAATGTCTACGTGTTCCAGCGAGTCTCGCTGGCGAGTAGGCGAGGAGAGTACAAGCGATGCGATGTGGGCGGGTTCCGAGATAAACTTATTTTATCTTCGAGCGACGCGAGTTAAGCGAGTAACCAATTGGAATGCAGAATACAGATTATTGACAGGTGACGTTGCCCCTGTGGTGTTCTGACCACCCAACTTCTGCACACCATCACACTTTGGTTAAAAGTGTTGAGGAAAATACATACAGTGTACACCATCAAAGGCTCATATGCATGGTTGTGCACAGCACACGATCAACGTTAAACAGCGTAGGCATACATTTTGTTTCGTACGGACGTTATTGGCGCGGACAGCGGGAACCATGACAACCAGTAAACAAAATCACCCAGAGCGAGTGGCAAGTAGGCGAGTGAGAAGTAGCGAGTAAATAGCAGCGACGTGTGTGTACGGCCCTTTAGGCTGTTATTTTGAACACGGCTGTAGGTGTGTGTGCATATGTTCAGATTTCTCTAATGTGCTTGTAGCATTGCTATGGCTATTTATCACACACGTACAGCCCACACGCCATAATTCAGTTGAGAAATTTCAGCATGGGTGATGGAATGTGTTGCATGTTCAGTATAAATTAACTTTATCTCTAGTTTGCATGTAGCTGGCATGATCGGGAACAAAAACACAAGTATTGACAAATGGCTAACACACAGAATGCCCTACGGTCACTGATAGGGCTGCTTAAAGTAACATCCAGAATGCCCCTACGGTTACTGACAGGGCTGCCTGCAGTAACATCCAGAATGCCTACGGTTTGCTTATTGGGCTGCCTGTACCAAACACATTGCTTATTGGGCTGCCTGTACCAAACACATTGCTTATTGGGCTGCCTGTACCAAACACATTGCTTATTGGGCTGCCTGTACCAGTACTTTTCTGTCTGCCTGCAGGGTAGAATTGTGATGCGTTCTATGGAATATTAATTTAATACTCCGCTTGGTGTTGTAACCACATTACATTACCTCCTCTGTTTGCATTATTAATCTGCTATCTGAACGCTGTGTCATCAGTTAACCCTTGCATATAGGCCGTACCATATATGGTCAGTGGCCTATGGGGTTTGAGGTTCGAGTCTGGTCAGGGAGCATCCAGCACATCTTTCTTTCTCCCATGTTTTGTCTCTCTTCACTTTCCTATTGTAATAAAGTCTCAAAAGTATAAAGAATAATATAAAACATTGTCTTGTTTCCATAAATATGCCTTCAGCACAAACCAGTGAACGGTGAAAATTCCAGTCTTCAAATGGTATGGAAAAGTTGGAAACTAAGCAAAGATACAGAACTGTTCAATGTGCTGTGAAGGAAACCCTTATGGCTATGGAAAAATACTGTCATCTTATGCTGACTACTGACTCTCATATCACGTCCAGGTCTCGGAGACATGAGAAAATATTCCACCATTTTAGTAAATAGTCATGGGTAAGTGATTAGGGCGTCAGACTTGTAGATCAAAGGCTGCCCGTTTGACTCCCGACCCGCCAGGTTGGTGGGGCGAGTAATTTTTTTTTTTAAAGATTTTTTTTGGTCTTTATTATGGACAATTATATATATTGTGTGTGTGTGTGTGTGTGTGTGTGTGTGTGTGTGTGTGTGTGTGTGTCTGTGTGTGTGTGTGTGTGTGTGTGTGTGCGCGTGTGCGCGTGTGCGCGTGTGTGCGTGTGTGTGTGTGTGTGTGTGTGTGTATTCTGTTGACTGCTCTCAGCTCCACTGGGTCTTTCACAGGAGATTTACCATGAGAGTTTTTAGGGATGTGTTTTTAATTTGTCGTTTCAAATGGATTGTAGATGTATTTGTTGTGTTAAAATACACAAAATCACACCTCAAATGTGCCTGACCTATTGGCAGGTGTGTGTGTGTGAGTCCATGCACCGTCCGTGCATGTGTTTCACTGTATATGTGTTTGAGTTAGAGTGAGATCTCATGTGTTTTAACTATGAGTTAGAGGGAGATCTGGTGTTTTTACCGTATGTGTATGAGTTAGAGTGATATCTCAAAGCTGGCACATGTCCAAGTCTCCTAGGCACAGAGGCAGCTGACCATTTTCTGCAACAGAGTGGTAGTTTATTTTTTTTTAAGAAATGAAGACCAGGTGGAGGATACATCTGGCAGTCAGCCAGGTCGCGGCCAGACAGAGAAGGTGGCAGACAAGAGATGTGAGAAGAGCCTGGTAACACGCACACGCACGCACGCACGCGCGCACGCACGCACGCACGCACGCACGCACGCACGCACGCACGCACGCACGCACGCACGCACACACACACACACACACACACACACACACACACACACACACACGGCAGGTCCTGTCTGTGCATCAAAAAAAAGGCTTACGTGAAAAATAAAAAAGTTAAAAATCAGTGCTGTGCATATCAGGCACGCGAACGCTGTATAATTTAAGATTACCGGTTAACCGGTTAATGAGTATCAGTGGTCGGTTAGGAGTTTTTTCAATTTTCGCCATCCCTACGCTGGACTGGTCATCTGCCATATTTCCTCAGGGGCCGACGCTTGTTTGATTTCTTCCTTTTTTTTCATAGACACTGGCCTTCATTTGTGTATGCATTATGCCTCAGTAGCTGCAGTGCAGATGCACACACAGAAAAACACCCTCATTTGGTCACAATACTGTATGTACAGGACCCTGCCAAGCCTGAAACCAGATCAAACGGGATGTGCTGTATGACATTTCTACAAAAAACACTTTGAAGTTGCCTGCCAGCACAATGATTATTAATTTGTAATGGAGAGCTTGAATATGGTTTCATTCTAACCAGTAATGCATTTCCAATTCATTTGTACATGAAATCATATCCCTGTTCTTCAGTTAAATGAATATACAGTAGGCCTACATTCAGTAAAGTTGACTTTTATTTTGTAGTGCCTTAAATTAGGCCCAAATCCTGAAGGTGACAAGACAAAAAAAAAAGCCTGGCCCTATACATGACACTTGTGCTATATTGAAGTGTAATACAATGTAAGTGTAATAATAAAATAAACTATACTGTTTTACATGAGTGTGAAGAAATCAGCCTATCGCCATGTTCTCACCACAGCACATGATGCATAGCAGAGATCTGGGAGCCTCAGGTGATAGAGGAGCCTGTTCAGCAACCAGAAGGTTGCAGGTTCAAGCCCCGCTCTGCCTGACCCCATCGATGTGTCCTTGAGCAAGATACTTAACCCCAAATTGCTCCTGGTGGCAGGGTGGTACCCTGTGTGGCAGCCACTGTCATAGGGAGAATGGGTACATGTGAGGCATACAATGTTAAGCACTTTGAAGAAGTGGAAGGGCGCTATATAAATGCAGTCTTTTACCGTTTACCATTTAAGTCTTGCTCCACCATATTACATCTAAGGCGGTGATATTGAGTAATATTCACAGGCAATAAAGGAAAGATAAGCATACGGGGGAAAGCCATTATCAGATGGAGGCTAGCAGGAATATCTGATGGAGGCTATCATGAATATCAGATGGAGGCTATCATGAATATCAGATGGTGGCTAGCATGTATATCCTCACAAATCACCTTTTATGGTATTTGTCTCCCTGCGTTTTGACAAAGCTCCACTTTGGACGCCGTTTTTAGAAAAAGATGTGTTTGAGGTAGCACTATGCACAAGGACCCTGCCTTCTGTTTGTATTTTTTGAAAAATAGATTTTACTTTTGACAGTCAGAAATCCTAGAGAGGCACTGGGCTCTTGTTTTGGTCCATATTGCAAAGATTGAATCATTTGTAGTTGCCTTTTTAGCTGTAGGCCTACGCCTATGTAATAAGCTGTATCGGAACTTTCATTCCAAATGCGATGCATTTTGATTGGCCTATTCCGCTTGATATGGTAATGCAGAATAGAGTGGATGAGAGCAATGCATGAATCCATCTGGCTGTTTGAGTGGCTCCTCTGCTCTGCTTGATCAATGATCTTTGATATCATTCTGCTCGTGCTCGTTGTGCGGGCATGTCACCACGTGTCCCCCTCGTCCCCAGTTTTCCTTTATCACCAGACATAAAGGCGACCGGCTAGAACATGCCGTCCCCAACCCAAACGGGATGAAATGTTTTGGGCAGGGAAGAGGGCGGAACAGGGTGCTCACAAAAGCAGTTTTATAAAGGTCAGCGATGCACTCTGCAAACAGATGAAGTCTCTCTATGACTAACACACACACACATACGCACGCTTGCACGTGCGCACACACACACACACACACACCCCAAACATACAGGAAAATAAAAAACCCCAATATGTGCTGCTGCTGTAATTTGTATGAATGGACGCAGCACTGTGTTTGAATACTGAGATATTTTGTAAGGGTGGTTTGATGGCCCGTTATATGGTGTAAACTACCCCACAGCATTCGTGAACTATTTGGCCTCATTGAAACAGCCAAAATGCCAGACTGTTTCAGTAACTGGCCGCTACTAAGATCTTAGCCAAAATCATCAACAGGCCACCTGGCAAATGCCCTGTATGCACTATGGCTAGTCCAGCAGTGTTATAGGGGTGTGGCAAAGAAAACATCTGTCAGCAGCAATGTGATGCGGTTCCTCATTCAGACGTGGAGACTGCTGGCTGGTCTGACTGTAAATGATCTAGAGACACATTTCATTATGAAACATCTCGAATGGAACGAAAAGGTCACCAGAAACATAGAATGCAAATGATAGCCCATCTCAGACCTATCCAGCTTGTAACATTTGCTCTCAGTCATATTAAACGACAAGATGGAATCTCTTTCATTGAATTAAGGAAATAGAGCAGTTCCCTGGCCTTAAAATATCCTCCCATATATTAAGTATTTGTAAACTAACCCACAATGTCTCAATCCCACACACCAGCTAAATCCATATTTACCTGATAATATCCAGGAGGCCAGCTGTGTCATTCTTTACAGGGTTGAGGTGGGGGGATTCCCTCCACAACAAATGAAGTAAATGGACTGCATTTGTATAGCGCCTTTTCACTCCTCCGAGCCCTCAAAACGCTTTACATGTATGTCTCACATTCACCCAGTCACACACACCGGTGGCCGTGGCTGCCACACATGGTGGAAGGAGCAATTTGGGGTTAAGTATCTTTCTGCTCAAGGACACATTGATGGGGTCAGGCAGAGCGGGACTTGAACCTGCAACCTTGTGGTTGCCAAACAGGCTCCCCTACCGCCTGCGCCAGGAGTCAAAAGAAGTAATCTCAATGCAGTTTCAAATGAAGTAATCTCAATGCAGTTTCAGGCTTGACATATACGTAGGCCAGGCCTACTCTACTGCTGGTTGTAAAACGTACACCCACAGCATGATGTGAAGAGCGAGGGCAAATGTAAGACGGTCAAACCCGCTGCTTTAGAGTCCTTTACCAGGGGTGATATGGAGGGAGCAGGACCAATATGGGTGGTACACTGACCTTAACGCAGGACCCATATGGGTGGTACACTGACCTTAACACAGGACCCATATGGGTGGTACACTGACCTTAACGCAGGAACCATAGAGGTGGAACACTGACCTGTCAAGTAGGTTTTATTGTCAATTTCTTTACATGCACTGGTCATACAAAGAATTTGAAATTACATTTCTTGCTTTCCCATGCAGACATAGACTAATCTAGGTAAGGACATAGACAGTATAGACATAGACAGTACTTATACATGGACTTAAGACAGTATGGACATAGACAGTGCTCATACAGACATTTAAAGTGCAAGACTGGACAACAGAAGACTTGTAGAGAACATACATTAAGAGGAGGTAATTGTTGTGCTTTTGTGCTTTTCCTAAAAGTCCTTTATAACGTTCTGACATGGTAATAGTAGCATTTTGAAGAAAAATAAATATTAACGCTTCCAATTGATGCTGGATGGTGCTTATATGAGTGATTCTCTAATTCGCCTACACTTTTAAGTCCGTGGATTTTATTTGGCAATTCCACTAACTATTAACTGCATCCAATGATGTTTTGGACATTAGAAAACATTTATCTTTCATATAATACAGAAAGTGTAGACATAGCATTATTTCCCTCAGCAAGAATGAATATTTAATACTGGTTTTGGGCGTTTTCATGCCGTCCTGTTTTCCTAATGTCAGATTCAGTCTTCATATTAGCATGTAAAGAAACTTGTTTTGCCCAAGACGATTGCAAATGTTGATTCACAGTAATCATCACAATATCACAAAACTGTCAGAAAGACCTCTGTCCTTTCCATTATACATGAAATTTGCCATTTTGTGTGTGTCCACGAAAACTGTGTTAACCGTGTCACGGTCTGAAACCTCCTCCATAAATCAGTGATGGTTTGGTCTTAGGCCATACGAATAACATCACGTGATGTCATAACCTCTTTGGCAGGATACGGGAAGGCTTTTTGGTCAATTTTGAGCTCCATCCTTCCATAATTGAATCCATTCTTTTTCATGTTCTCATAGCGGGAAAATTGCCTGTCAACTGTGTTATCAACATATTCATAAGAATCTGAATTAGAAATCACATGTAGAAAAACACAGATAAAGCATACAGATACATGAATTGATTAAGGTGTTGTGGTGGAACTTCTGAGGTCCTCAGTTAGCACAACACCATAAAAATGGCTGAAATGTCAACGGTGTTACCGTCAATGGTGTTACAATTAAGTATGACAGTCAGGGTTGCCAGATGATGCTGATGATTTCCAGCCCAAAAAATGATCAAAATCCGCCCTAAAAACCCGCCCAATTCTATTGATTTATATGGCAGTGGGAAGGTTTTTCTGATAGATGCCATTTTTACCCGCACACGGCCATCCTAAGCAGCCCAATTGGGCGGGAACCACCCCAATCTGGCAACACTGATGACAGTTGAGGAGGAGTATGTTTTTGCCAATTTATCCATATTGACAGACAAACAAAGAAAATAATTTGTGTTCTAGGGAGATGGGTTTGTCAGCTCTGTTTTTTCTCCTAAAAAAGTGCCAACTTGTTCCCCTGCACTGTTGACCGTAACACAGTTGAGTAACACCGTTGACTGTTTTGAAAGTGTTTTTGCGCTATTGATCCCTTATGTGTTGGAAAAATCCTATGAACAGACACTAGGGATTATCTCTGGAGAAGGAAGTCTTGTATAAGGAGGGTGACTATATTCAAATCAGACGTTACAGGGATTTATGATGAAAAATGTGTCAGTCTGTATCACAGTGACTCATAAAATCCTACTTATGAAGCTCAACAATCACATTTTCTATATCCGTTGCACAGATTAATGACAACATTACTGCTAAGGGACATAAGCACTTTCAAACATATATTGTTTCAACTCTGTAGTATTTTTATATATGTTTGAAATGACATAGTATTTGTCCATAACACTGTTGACAAAATAATTAAGCAAATGTTCGCTTTCATTAGAGTATTTATCAAATGATTTAAGATTAAGCTTGGCAATTTGTTTGTTTGGAAACTTAAATATATACACTATGTAAACATCTAGGTCATTTAGTTGAAAAAAAATACTGATAATTGACATTTTGCTTTTGCCAAAAGCGTAGGGGAATCGTAGAATCACTCATATGCTGCATTGACCTAAAGGCGCCCCCTGGCCTGGGGCGACGCAGCATTCAGGCTCAGTATGGTACAGTACAGTACGTATTGCAGCTAAAATGTCTATTTATGGAAATCCAAAATGATGGAGAGGATACTCCTTTTCATTCATGAAAAAGTTTTCCCAGTCATAAAGAATACTTAGAATTTGATGGTATTTGCAGAAAAGCTAATATTTGTGAATGGTCAGCATGAGCTCAGGAAATAAACTACTAAAAATATAGCTGCAAGCAGCAATGCGGGGCCAAGCAGTAAACTTGGCAAAGTTGCCACGGCAACAGAAGGAACTGTAGCGCCCCCTTTGGCCCAAATCTCGCCAATGTTGGGGTGCATTCCTTGGAGGGGAAAATGGGGAGAGAGACGGGGAGGGTCGGCAAAGGACCTGGGCTGGGAATCAAACCCGGGTCAGCCGCATGATAGACGAGTGCCCTACCGGTTGGTCACGGCAGGGCCTAGGACTGGGTACCGAAATTCAATTCTTTGATGGAACCGAATTAAAAGCTAAGGTTCTACTTGGCATTGAAACGTGCCTTGTCTGTCGGTTCCACGTTTCGGTTCCTGAAGTCTGACTGTCAGAGCCATCAAATGTGTGTTTAAGCACGCGGCCATTTCAGCCAATCACAAGTGTCACAAACTGACCACGCTCCTCCTCTTCCCGTTTCGCACCTCATTGATAAGACAGCTGATATTCAACCAGCTGATTGTACTATTGAGAAACAAAAACATGCCGTCGAAAGCGTGGCTATATTTCAGGAAAGTAGATAAGGAGGAGCGCGCTGCAATATCTGCGATAAACTAATAGGCTATCATGCAAGAATGGCAATACATCCAACCTGTTCAAACACCTGCTCTTGCATTCAATTAACTTGCGTGCAGAGTTGCAGCATCTTTACAACGGCAACACCGTCAACCTCAACCATGACCTCGACTCTTCAGGAAGATGTCTCTGACTCCTTGGAAACATGTTTTTCCATGAAAAGAGCTAACTTAGAAAGAACCGGTCTTGTGTTGGGGACGTACAAATGTAGCCTATTTAGACCGTCGGTTTAATTCGAGGGAACACAGCGACAAAACAAATTTCCTCTCTATCCGGCTGGAGAATAACGCCATTGTTTACTTGAAGTAGCGGCCGCTTAAGGTTAAATAACTGTGGATTGAAAGAACATAAAAACGTTCCGTAAAAAAACTGTAAAAAGCTAAGAATCTCAGCTTTCGAACAAGCCCTAACACATGTCTGTGGGTGTAGGTTAAGGAGATCGCTGGCTGTTAGGAAAAAAATGACGAGATAAAAAAATGGATGGAAAGCGCTATTTTTTCACTTGCAACAGCGGCCGCTTACAGTTCAATAACTTTTGAATGAAAGAACATAAAAACGTACCGTAAAAAACTGTAAAAAGCTAAGATTCGCAGCTTTCGAACAAGCCCTAACACATGTCTGTAGGAGAAGGAGATCGCTGGTTATATATATATTTAGACCTATATATCTTTTAGATTAGGACTCTTTTGCTTAGATTCACCATGGCGTGAAAGCACCGTGTTGTCGCGGCTACTTTCAGCAGCTGATCATACGGCCCAGTTCTAGTCCCTGTATGGAAATGCGTGCGAGACAGCACCATCGAGCCCCCGTCAAGTTTCATGGATATTTATGAAGCCTAGTTGTGTTAGAACAGTTCTGCAGAACCTAGTAGAAAAGCCCCAGCTGTCGACAGACTGGGTAGCGTAGGCTACATTAAAAAATCATGTCAGGCACGCTTGACATAGGATTTGTACCAGAAGTGAAGTTGCACCGTACAGCAGAACAATTTTAATCAGACATGAGTACATTTATCAGTATCAAAACCGTTTATTATACTTGCCAAGCCATGCCGAGAGGACAACTTGCAGCATGCAATTAATCATCAAGTCAAGTCAAGTAGGTTTTATTGTCAATGCTGTATAGAATTAAATGCCTTTAACCCGCCATTGCTTAAGTCACGATGAGCGCCGCCGCAGGGAAACTCATGATTTGCAGACCCGTTACGCCATCTACTGGCCACTTTGGGTAACTGCAGGTTTAATTCAGGGTTTCTAGGAACCGAAAATGGAACCGTTCTGGTACCGGAACCGAAACGAAGGAACCGGAAATGGAACCGGAACCGAAAATTGTCAATCAATACCCAGGCCTAGCAGGGCCTGTGCTGCCCTTGATTTATATTGAGTAACACATTTCCATTCCCTCTCAAATTAGTCTATAAAATATCAGCAAGTAATTTCTATACTTGAGAGGCTTGCTTTTTGGACAGCAATTATAATCCTCTGTGATCATTCTATTTAGTAAAATTGTTTATATGACATCAGGCTTGTACGAAATTCAGAATTTCTGAATTAAATTCAATTCAGGAAGTGGAATTGAATTTGAATTGAATTGACTCCACCCCTACAGGATGTTGAATTGAACTGAATTTGAATTACAGGAAATGGAATTCAAAATGGAATTGAAACTCACTGCAATTCAGGAAGTGGATGAACACACAACTTTTGTGTTTTCAAAATAATAAAATACAACAATAACAGTGTAACTAAGTACAATAGCATCAACAAAAATATATATTGTTAATAAATTTAACTACAAATGTATTCAGCATTCAAAATGATAAGTAAATGTTGTATAAACCATGCAGGCCCCTATTGTGATTTTAGTTGCATGTATAATAATTAGTGTTATGCAAGGCCTACAGATGACTTTCACACTTCTTATTTGTTATGTACCAAAATCTATGTCAATATTAGCCTACCACCTAAGGTCTACAGCAAATAGAGAATGGCATTGTATTAACTCAAAATGGAAGTTTAAAAAAAAACAGAAAGTCAAATAATTACCTACCTAAATCCTAAAGCACTGCTAGGAAGCAGCCCAACAGGTGACCTAAGGGGGCTATAATTCACTCTTCCCACCCACCTTGCAGTGCCGGGAATAGACACATGCTTATAAATATACAGCACCATCTAGTGTTCTTATTTTGTCATTACTTTGAGTTTCTTTGAATTTTACACCACCACCCAGGGATCGGCAAAGACACAACTAAATGTATTTCAAAATACAATGCAAAATACCCAGCTCTGAGATGTTACAAATATGTTACAAAATACATAACGGTAAATGTATCAATAATCAAAATACTGTATTTTGCATTTTCAAATACACAAAATACAACAGAAACTAGGTATGTGAGTGTGTCCTGACTTCCAAGCTAATGAGTCCGACTATTTGGTGCAGCGGGTAGAGTCCCAGTTTTGCATGCCAGAAGTTCAAGGTTTGAGTCTCAGCAAGGAAACGCAATTTTCCTTCGCTACTCAATGGCTTGTATGGCATGACCAAAAATAACAATTCAATTCACTTACACAATAAAAGGTAGACCTACTTTAAACCACACAAACTCCTGTGTAACCATCATTTCCAGTCATTGAACAAACAATAATGTTAAGTTCTTGTAGTTATGGAAAAGGCTATATAAACAATGGGCTACTTATAACAACTAGCATTTAAAAAATGGTACAGATATGTCAAGGTCTGTATGTGAGTTCAATAAACAAGAAAGTGTATCTTGTAAATTATGTCCACGTATCTTGCAAAACGTCACTAATGCACCATGTGTGGCCTTAGAGCGCCATCTTGTGGGTGATGCATGGTGCAGCATTAGTAATGATCACAGTTGCACCTTTGGTGCTTAGCATGGCAATTTCAATTATTGATGATATTTTATCAAGATCCAACAGCATATATTCAATAATTCAGAATTTTGAGGCTGGTTATTCGTTAGTAACTCGTAGTCAGGTAGTCACCTGCCAATGTTACCTGGGAATTGAACTGTCAATCTTTGGAGTCCTTCACCCCTTTCCCAGACAAACACTTTTACATTCCAATATAGCTACAAGCATCACTTACATACTATTTGATCCGTGTTCCTACTATGTTATTGCATTGTTCAGGAGAAAGTAGGCTATTGTATTTTCTCTTATTTTGAAAATTCAAAATACAGGGGGGAAAGTATTTTGATACATACTTCAAATACTTGTAATTCACTGACATGAAATACAAAATTCAAAATACTATGTTCTATTTCGAAATGTATTTCAATTGAAGTATTCAAGATACTGACCATCCCTGCCACCACCTAGTGTCAGTATTATGTCATTGCTTTGAATTTCTTAGAATTTAAATTCTGTGAAATTCAGTTTCCTGCCATTCCAATTCGAATTGCAATTCCATTTCCTGTTTGGAATTTCAATTCAATTCATATTGAAATTCAAGAATTGAATTTGAATTTTGGGGTCATTCTCAATTCAATTCGGAATTTCGTACAAGCCTGTATGACATACAATATTATGGAAAAGAATCAGGAGCCTACTGAAAATAGATATGGTCTTTGAAATCCTAAACATAAGAATCCTATAGGCTGCAATGTAATGTTGGCCAGTCTTTTGAGAGACTGGTCTGAGGAATTGGTGTACATAGAAGTAACGTGTGTGTGTGTGTGTGTGTGTGTGTGTGTGTGTGTGTGTGTGTGTGTGTGTGTGTGTGTGTGTGTGTGTGTGTGTGTGTGTGTGTGTGTGTGTGAGAGATAGAGGAACCGAGAGAACAACAATGGTCTCTCTCTCTCTCTCTCTCTCTCTCTCTCTCTTCTCTCTCTCTCTCTCTCTCTCTCTCTCTCTCTCTCACTCTCACTCTCTCCCTCCCTCCCTCCTTCCCTCTTCCTCTCCCTCTGTCTGTGTGTGTGAGGTGGGGGGTGGGGGGGTATGTGCAGGGGCTGGGGCATTGGGGCTTTGGTTGACACTAGAGCAATAGCAGAACTACGCACACACCTAAGCTCTCGTCTCTTGTGTGTCCAGAGACCCCCTGCTGAGAATGGTGTCAGTGAACGTGCGCAGGTGCCGTTGGCAAAGGGGACAGAGAGATGAGAAAAATCCCTCCATTCTTTCCACAATTTTGAATGGCTGCTGTGAGCTGATAGTTTTTTCAATCGTTACGAAAATCCATACCTGGGTGCAACATAGTGTGAAGATGACCTGTGTACCAATATTTTGAAAATTGGGAGTACGGTTAAAAAGATACAGGCAAAAATGTAACTAAAATTTTGACCTGCTGGTGGCGCTACAGAGTTTGAGCTGGGGATTTGATTTTTTTTGTGGTGGGTCATGGGATGGACTTCTGTGTGTGTAAAGAATCCTAGCCTAATTCGACAAACGGTTACTGAGATATGACCTCACTTCCTGTTTTGCCACTTTTACGACAATTTTGATTGGCTGTCACGGCTAAACGATAAAAGATATCCAATATTCCTTGAGACCCCATGTGTAGCTCAGTCCAGAGATACTATGTACCAAGTTTCGGGCGAATTGATCAAAAAGTGCGGGAAAAATAGCATTTTTATTGAATTTTACAAAATTCAAAATTGCGGGAAAACTATACACGCAGGGTACAATATCATCACTAGTTCTCGGATTTGTCCTGGGCCAAGGATTCCAGGGATACCACATTTTTGAAAATTGGACCAGCGGTTCAAAAGTTACAAGCAGAAATGTACCTGCAACTTTGACCTGCTGGTGGCGCTAGAGCGTTGGGGCTGGGGACCTATAAATCGCTGCGGGTAATGTTGATGCTGCCTCGAATATGTGTGCCAATTTTCACAACTTTCCTATGTACGGTTCTATGGGCTGCCATAGACTTGCAGAGGGAGAAGAATTTTGACTGGAGTCAATGAGGGAACTAAAACACTAGGGGCCTTCGCCAGCTTCGCTGCTTGGCCCCTAAATATTACACAGAGCACCTTTAAGTTATGAACAGTGTGACTGCCTCTGCATGCCAAGTGGAGGGACGTGGGAGGAGACTAGAGGTTATTTGGAGGGACGTGGGAGGAGACTAGAGGTCATTTGGGGGGATGTGGGAGGAGACTAGAGGTTATTTGGGGGGACGTGGGAGGAGACTAGGGGTTATTTGGGGGGACGTGGAGGAGAGGTTATTTGGCCAGCTGAGTGCAGAGAGCCTCTGACTGTGATAAATGACTTGACACACATGTGTGGGCATCTGACATTATGAGTTTCTGCATTCAAAAACATCACATTGACCTTTCAAGTGGAGAATATATTTTTGCTGCTGAACATGGTGAAAATTGATGCATCCCCTAATTAAACATTAATTGCCATGGCCATTATTTATGGGAAGACAGGCGTGGAGTATTAGAGCATGGAGAGGGGAATTTGCTCCCCAGACTGTCTCCAAGCTGCTTGGAATTACGAGTGCACCGCACGCCACCTCTCCATCCAAGCGATGAAGCTGTAATTTCATGGGTACAATCGATCTGTGTGTATAAACATGGGCCCCTCAAAAGTCATTATATAGACATACAATTCTGTGTATTGGTGCTATTTTAGTGTTTTGTCTCATATATATCTTCGATTACTTAACATGAGTGACAAATTGAGATCAAGTCTATTTTTTTGTGTGTTCATCACGACTGGTGTGACAGTTGGGGCCCCTATGGAGGACAGATTTGGTCAGGGCCCTTGGCAATTGCCTTGGTTTGCCTAATGGACAGTCCGCCTCTGCATTAGAGACAACACTGTCTGACTGATGCAGCTGAGGAGGGGAAGTGTCTTCAGAAACACAAAGCTGAACCCTTCTATCGCAGAACACACAACACATAGACAACAAAAAAGGAGAATCCAGGCAACTCCAAGTAAATAAATGAGGAAGTGAAGTAGAAAGCCTTTATTATTATTAACTCATGGATAAAGCATGATTAAAAGACATGTTTTGACCACACTGGTCTTCATCAGGGCTTAATCGAAATGACACAACACAACACTCAACCTTCCAAATAGGCCTACAACAAACACATTAAATACTCCAATCAAATGAATGCTACCAGGATGCAACCAAATACTCTGCTCAGAATGCCTGAGTCCATAAAATGACCTGCCCTGTTCACTTCAACACAAACGGCATAATTAATGAGGATCAAATATTGTCCTGTGCATAATAAATTCCAAGGTAATATATAGGCTATACATCAGGAATTAGTTGGAGATTTATCACCATGTAGGTGCATCCCTAATGTGGTGGTTCCCAAACTGGGGTCCGGGACCCCTAGGGGGTTGCTGAGGTACTGAAGGGGGTGGGGGTGGGGGTGGACAAAAGGGACTTGTATTCATGTGTATGGTTAACAGATGTATTTGCTGTGTATGTCCTGTAGATGGGAACCTGAAGTATGTTCTGTGACCAGAGGAGAGCAGTGTACTGAAGTTCAGAGAAGCACAGAGCAGCACAGAGCTGTGATCAACTGGTCACCTGGACCCCAAACCTTTGCAGCGCGGCTTAAGGATACAGAGCTGTGATCATCTGGTCAAACTAGGGGTCGGGACCCTTAGGGGGTCGTGGAGGTGCTGAAAGGGAGGCGGGTGGTGGTGGACAAAAGGGATTTGTATTCATGTGTGTGGTTAATAGATGTATTTGCTGTGTATGTACTGTTGATGGGAGCATAGTGTTACTGCCGTTCAAAGAAGTTCAGAGTAGCACAGAGCTGTGACAAACTGGTCTGTTGGATCCCAAACCTTTTCAGCGGGGACGGGACATCAGGATATTCTCCCTACCCACCATAGTCTTATCCTAGCAATGGATTTTTAGCAATATTAGCTCACAAACTATTAGTAGGGAATCTAGATGATACGAATTTGACATCATTTCAACATAGATGGTGGAACTACCAGTGGAGTGGCAGAGGTGGCAGTGGCAAACACACTTCTTGGTGCAACGGTGGCCGACTTCTTGTTTGACCACAGATTTGCACCAAATGTGATGTGGCAACACTCTATGACAAATTATCCATGTTGTTTTCAGTGCCTTTCAGATCTGTCCAGTTACAGAGTTCAAGGCACTGTGCTAGTGTTTAGTACCATTTTGAAACACACATGAGGTAAAAGGATGACTTGTGGGGAGAGCACAGAGCCCAACATCAGAAAAAATGTTTAGAACTATGAAACAATTTAGTCAGTATGTAACTTTAGGTTACGCCTATTACCCCGGTTCTCTAAGTAAGATGAATGAGACATCTCCTATGGGAAGAGATCTTCCTGGTTGATTTACTGAAGCCAGCTTTTACTCATGCCGCAAGGCAAAGCAGCTGTGCGGGTTTCCCTGGAGGGCATAAAAGTTGGATGTGAGCATGCACAGGTCATCTGAGCACAACCAATTTTCTGAGCATGTGAGTGACAGAGAAAGGTCAAGGGAAGGAGATGTCTCATTCATCTCCCCCAGAGAACCGGGGTTACAGACGTAACCTAAAGTTCTCTTTGAGTCCATTCATTCGACATCTCCTTTGGGGAATCTAATCACTCCCGAACGTAATGCCGNTGACACCCAAANAATGAGTGGTGTAGGGACAGTCCCGAGATAAAGGTTGGATCAGGGGCCTGAATAACCGCAGCATGGCCAAAACAGGTCAACAGGCCTAATTAGGGTGATACGAGTCGAGGGCTGTCTCGGACCCGTGCACCAATGAGTTGGAACAAGAGGAGAGTGTACAGCGTAGGACTGTCCCACCTTCCCGCCGTGAAGAGCCTAAGGCTAACTCAGCCTTGCCAGGGCCATGCTCATAACGCCCACAGCCCCGGGTGTGGGTGGAAGAGCTCGCCGCGAGCTTGGGAGAGCAAGTCCCTCTGAAGGGAGTATCTCCTGCGAATAGACCGTGGATCTCTGCAAGCCATGGCCGGCCCACCAAGCAAGAGGGCTACCAGGAGCAGAGCCCGGAGGTCAATGGGAACTCTGTGAAGGACAGACATCAGGTGTAGAGCTTCCAACGAGGCCAAGGGTGTGCCAGGGCGTCTGACGTCTAGTGTAGTCTCGCAGGCATCCTTTGAGAAAAACAACTGGCAGTGGGTATTTTCTGTTGAGGCGAAAAGATCCATGTCGGCCGTGCCGAAGCGTGCCCATAACAATCTCACCACCAAAGGGTTTGAGTCTCCACTCACTTGAACTAGGGCCGCCTCTCGAGAGCAGGTCAGCTCCTACGCTCAGGACACCATGCAGGCACAGGTGTTGCAGGGGTGGAACTTAAACATTTTCCATCCCTGATGTGTTGCCCTCACCGAGGGAAATGGTCACACCAGAGCAGTAACTTCCTAGCGAGGGAGTAAAGCTGCCTGGAGCGTAGACCTGCTGGTCTGTTGATGTAGGACACCACTGCTGTGTTGTCAGACCAAACCAGGACGTGGTGGCCTTGCAAGAGAGGCAAGAAACGCTTCAGTACAAGGAACACCGTCAGGAGGGAGGCGAGCTGACCAGGCCAGACACCACTCACACCACGCTCCGAGAGCAGTTGGGGAGACATCTGTTCGCAGAACTTTATATTAGGAGTTCAAGGTAGTTACTGTGGAGAGAGGCGAGCTGAGCAGACCAGACACCACTAACACCACGAGCCTCAAGCAGTGCTGGCCTGACCAAAACTATCCCTAAATCTAACCTGGCAGAGGTGCAACAACAACCTGCGCTTTGCCGTGTGGCAGCAGTCTACTTGGAAGTAGGAGTTCAAGGTACTGTGGAGGGAGGCCAGCTGAGCAGGCCAGACACCACGACCCTCAAGCAGTGCTCCCCAACCTGTTAAGGAGGCATCTGTTCAGAGAACTTTATGCGAGTGCACCACGCCCAAGAGGGAGCCTTGTCCAAAAAATATCCGGGTGCCTCCACGGGAGGAGTGATCGAAGGCATGAGCCTGACACCACGACCTGCCGCTCTCTGTGCCGGACCGGGTCCCAGCGCAAGGCGCTGACCCAGCGTTGGAAGTCTCGCATGTGTAGTAGCCACAGGGGCACTACGTTGGTAGCTGAAGCCATGAGGCCTAGCAGTCTGACTTTTTTTTAAACTTTTAATATCTCTTTATTGAACCATCGCATGGCATATACGTCCACAAAAAATGTCACTCCCCCCCAAGCTAGACAACTTTGCATGTCCTTTCACTGTGCATGCATGTCCTTAATGCTTGGAGAGCTTGACCACAAAAGATAAACATCTCCTTAGAGAATGGAAGTCCAAGTCGGCTGCATACTGTGTTAAACTGAGTGAAGAGTCCAGCAATTTTAGTACAGTTGCAGAACACATGGAAAACATTATCAGGCACATTACAATCAAAGCATAAGGTAGAAGCATCAGGCTATCCTCTTCCTTCCCTGTACTCCTTGTTGTGATTCCTGTTGCTGATATTGTTGAAGTCGCCTCTTACTGGGAGTCAATCAGTGGCGGCGCTCGGTGGCTCGGTTAGCTCTGGCACGTGCGGCTGGTTGAGAGAGAAACTGGACGACTGGCAGGCAGTGCTCTCTCTCTGCCCCTCTTGCTGTCTCGCAGCTGCTTTCACCCCATTCGCCTGCCCGTGTCCGCTGAAAGCCAGCTCCAGAGTGTGCACCACGGAGAGAGAGAGAGAGAGAGAGAGAGAGAGAGAGAGAGAGCGGGAGAGAGGGAGAGAGAGAGAGAGAGAGAGAGAGAGAGAGAGAGAGAGAGAGAGAGAGAGAGAGAGAGAGAGAGAGAGCGATATCCACTTCCCTCTTCCCCTCAACCTTTCCAGCAGCCCAGTTCAGCTCAGCACAGCTCAGCACTCCTCCGTCAGTTTGTTTTGCCTCCTCCGGCTGCCATCTCTCCCTCCTCTCTCTCTCTCCCTCTCTCTCACTCTCTCTCTCTCTCTCTCTCTCTCTCTCTCTCCCTCTCTCTCTCCCTCCCTCTCTCTCCCCCTCTCCCCAAGCAAGCTCCGGTTGCCTTCTTTTTCTCTCGTTCCTCGCTCCTCAGTTTCTCTTGATGGTTCTCCTCTTCCTTGTACTCCTTGTTGTGATAGCTGTTGCTGCTGTTGATAAACTCCTCTCTCATAGTTTCACCCACTCGAGCTCTGTCTCATGCTCTCACACACACGCACGTGCACACACACACACTCACTCACACACACTGTCAGCCAGCCGTCGTCCGGGTGTCTGGAGGCTGTGGTGCTCTCAGCTGATATCCTCCGTCCTGCTCCCTCTCCACTGATACTGCTGCTGCTCCTCTCACTACTGCTGCTCCTCTTGCCGCTGCTGCTGCTGCTGCTACTGCTGCTGCTACTACTGCGCCACGCTCTAGAGAGTGTGTGCGTACGTGTTGGTGTGTGTGTGTGTGTGTGAGTGAGAGAGAAAGAAAGAGTATTAGGGGGAGGGAGCGAATACGTGTGAGAGAAAAACAAGGCAACCGGAGCTTGCCGGGGGAGAGGGGGAGAGAGAGAGGGAGGGAGAGAGAGAGAGGAGGAGGAAGTGAGGGAAAGAGAGAGAGAGGGAGCGAGAAGGAAGAAGAGAGGGAGGGAGGGAGGAGAGGAGGGAGGCGGAGAGAGAAAGAGAGAGAGAGAGCGTGAGAAGGAGGGAGAGAGGGAGGGGAGAGAGGGAGTGAGAGATATGTCTGTTGTAAAAATGTAGTGTTATTTCTAGAATACTAGAATGAATCTCTCTAAGTGTTGAATTAACATTGCCTTTCATACTGTGTGTGTGTGCTAGTGTGTCTGGTGTGTGGGATAACATCTGTAGC
>NC_085873.1:53750775-53785775 GCF_034702125.1 Engraulis encrasicolus | reverse complement strand
ACTTCAACATGCTTTGTCATGGCGATAACGAAAGTTAGACGGATGGTCGTGCCTGTTGGGAGATGGGTCTTGGAGGACTCCCCTCTCCGTAGACCAAATGTCCTCACATGTTACCCACCAACAGCTCTCAGCTATCGCATCATATCAGCAGCCTCCTTTTCCTTGAAAGATGATTAAACGTGAATATCCCCCATAATTGTTTTCAATTAATCAAACTTGCCTCAGTCATCCTTGTTATGAGCCTTTCTGAGGTACTGTAGGCTGTTTTTAAATGTGTCTGCTGACCCATAGTCTTGCTCTCTTTTTAAAGGGCAGCAGTGTTATTAGCAGTGTGTAGAGCAGCGCTGTTCAACCACTGTGCGAGGGAACACTAGTGTGCCGTGAGAGATCATCTGGTGTGCCGTGGAAAATTATAGAATGTCTGTACATAGCTTAATATAGGGAATAGGGTTTTATTTTCAGTTAACTTTTAACCATTGGTGTTGTGCCTTGGCATTTTGGCCTTGAAAGAGGTTTGCCATGGCTTCAAAAAAGCTGAAAACGACTGATCTAGAGAAGGCAAACTAAAAAAAACTGTTGGTGTTAAATTCTAAAAGCTTCTTCTGGTTGTTGGAATTTAATGTGCTGTGTTTTACACTTTCTTGTCGTGTGTGTGAACCAGACAGCTATTATTTGTTTCTTCTCCCCACTTCAAATACAACTGCTTGTCTAGACAGCATGCCATCTCGCATTTTAAGGGGGCAGTGTTTTCATCTGGGAAGACTTGACTACGACTCTTGAGACTTGACTACAATACCCTTCTTCAAATATGAAAGCAAATGTAAAAGGACCTGCATTAGAGTCACTTTTGAGGATGTTATCCTCCTTTGTGCACTGTCAATACTGATTTCCTTGTGTTAGTCCATTTTCAGCAGACAGGGAGAGACATTATTCAATTTGTCTTGTTCTGCATTTAAGGAATAGGTTTTTCGTCCCCAAATCCTAACAGAAAAAAGAAAACAAAAAGAAAAAAACGGCCTGGAGCAAAAACAACAAACCACAAAAACAAAATCTTCCTTTCCGTTTGTGAGACTCCATTTCCTTGCACTCTGCGGTCCAGCTTTGTTTTCAGGAGTAGAGAAGAGACTATAATGTATCTTGTTAATGCCACATAAAGCTGGTAAGAAGCTCCCAAATGGGACTGAGTGGACATGGTAATTAGTAGGGCTGGGACATTAACTAGTTAATTTTGGTTAATTAATTACACGATTAGACAATTAATCGCAGTATAATGTAGCTATATAGTTCTGGATTAGACCAGTGGAGGGCAGTATTACGCCTGATGGTGAACAGCCTGCTGAAATTGAGAAGAGTTCTCTCTTCTTTTAAAAATGAATAATATTTTTAGATTAAGCTTATTTATTGTAATTATCCAAATTCCATGTGAAAGCAAATATTTTTCACTGTTCTCAAGTCAGATATTTAAATGCGATTAAAATGTGATTAATTCGATTAATTAATTTCAAAGCCTATAGATTAATTTGATTAAAAAATTTAATCGAGTCCCAGCCCTAGTAATTAGGCACAGTACAGACAGGGGCACATGAAGGCAGTGGTTCCCAAAGTTTTTCAGTGGGGACCCCCCTTTTGGATTTCCCCTCCCCCCACCCACCATAATCTTAGTCTAGCAATGGACCTCAAGCAATATTAGCGGACAAACTATTCATTGAAAATCTAGCAATATTAATGGACAAAATAATGGCCTAGGCTAAAAATCCACAGGACACACAGGACAGCAAATATATCTATTAACCATAGAAGTGAATACTGTTACTACCGGTAATCAAATTATGGAATTACCATAACCCTTTTTCCGTGACCCCCCTTCAATACCTTTGCAACCTCCAGTTTGGGAACGACTGCATGAAGATAACCGTCTAGCTATTAGCCTTAACTTTGACCTTGTAACCACCAGCTATTAGCCTTAACTTTGACCTTGTAACCGCCAGCTATTAGCCTTAACTTTGACCTTGTAATCACCAGCTATTAGCCTTAACTTTGACCTTGTAACCACCAGCTATTAGCCTTAACTTTGACCTTGTAACCGCCAGCTATTAGCCTTAACTTTGACCTTGTAACCGCCAGCTATTAGCCTTAACTTTGACCTTGTAACCACCAGCTATTAGCCTTTATTTTGACTCTGCATTGGCATAATATGCTGGGATGGATATGCAGGGTGCAGGGGGGGGGTGTTATGGGATTTTGGCCCTTCTGGTTTTGATAGCTCCACTTTTTCTTTTCTCTTCATGATTTTAATCATCTTGGTTTATTGACGCTCCACTGATGGTACTTAAAATCCTCAATATATTCCCCTTCTGGCTTTTGACAAATTGCACCCTGTGGATATGAAGTGGGAGTTAACCGCTTGGCCAGAAGAGTCTGTTGGAGTCATATGACCATTCTAGAACTCTAAAGTGGTTCTAGAACTCTAAAGTGGCCCGAGGTCACCCTGTCTTCCAAATCTAATTTGGGGGGAAATATAGAAGCATATCAAGCAATTGAGGGCATTTTATGTTCATTGTGATATTTTGTTTGTCTGCTCATTACAATTCAATCAAGCATGTTTGGTTTAAGGGAGGATTCAATAGTCTCTCTGGAGTCATGAAGACGACTGCAAAAAAAAAGAAAAAGATAGAAAGACCGGGGGAATGAGCCTGATCGCCCCGCTCCCCTCTCCTCCCCTCCGCTCCCCTCCACTCCCCTCCCATCTCCTCCCCTCCCCTCCACTCCGCTCCCCTCTCCTCTCCTCCACTTCACTCCCCTCCCATCTCCTCCGTTCCCCTCCCCTCCACCATCCACGTTCTCTTTATTTGATTCACCTCTTAAGAAAACAGTTGTCATGGCAACGGGCCCCAAGTACCCCATGAGGAGATGAAGTGTAGAGATCAGGTCTGAGAGGGAGAGGGAGGGCACCTCGGCGACGCGAACCTTTGCTCTCTCACTCCAGACTTTAGTGTGTAGAAAAGATGGCAGCCGATCAGGCTGATGGGCCATCGGGGGGATTTCTCCTAACTGGAGCCGGTGTGGTGTGGTGTGGTGTGCAGCTGGTGGTGCAGCAGACTGGGGACGCCATCTGTTTGGATCGGGACCAACAGAGGCACTTTAAAACAGTCACCCACCAGGGGAAGGGATGGCTGGGGGCTGTATGTAAACCTCTGAGTGTGCTTGTATCATTCAGTTTGCACTGTAGGCCTACATTAAGGGAAGTGATAGCTTGGGGTGGGGGCTATATGTAAAACTCTGAGTTTGCTTGTATCATTCAGTTTGCACTGTACATGAAAGGGGTATTTCTTTTCTTCTTCTCTGGCTAGTGAGGTGTAGTGTTGGATTTCCCTTCAGTAATGAAAGAGGATGGATGCGGAAGCCAAGTCGCCACCTGTATTCAATTTACTCTATAGATTTGTTCTCTTCCCTGTGGGAACGCGATGGCTGAAGCGGCATTATTGCACACAGGCTTAAGAATTATTCAAGCCGAACACAAATTGTATCAGAGAAATCAATGCAACATTTTTTAGGTTCTACTTCACAGCCCTGTGAGTTCATGTAATTCAGTGGCGCTACTAAAACATGATTTAACTTTTACGCTTTGCTACTCTGCTAACAACTGAATATTTCCACATGTGCTGACAGCTGTTTGAATGCCAATGTTCTTTAATTGAATTGATAAAGTTCGGTAGGAAATCAATTTCAGCTCCTTAGAACGCCATCTGCAAAACCCACAGTACAGTACACTACAGTACAGTACAGTACAATACAGCGTCAGCCAAACCCACAGTACACTACAGTACAGTACAGTACAATACAACGTCTGCCTGCCAAACCCGGACGTCCAATCCTGGCCTCGGATGTGTCAAATTAGTTGTGCGACGAAGATAGATGAGCTCGTCATCCTCAGAGGCGATCCTTAACTAACAGTCATGGGAGGAGGTGCATCTGTGATTAGGCTCCATAACTCTGGCTCTCTGCATTCTGCATCTCAGAGGAATAGCCTGATATGTGTCACAGATTCAGTGTCAAACCAGCTACTCTGACTGCTTTATTTTTTCCTCCCTGTCATACATTTATTTTGGTCTCCATCTCAGTCTCCGTTTCAATCTCTCTCTCTCTCTCTCTCTCTCTCTCTCTCTCTCTCTCTCTCTCTCTCTCTCTCTCTCTCTCTCTCTCTCTCTCTCTCTCTCTCTCTCTGGTGTCCATTCTTTACCTTCGCTTCCCTGCGTTAATTGGCCCTTTTGTTGGTGGTTTAGAGTGAGTGTTGAGGGGGATTCTTCAGCTAAGCAGCTGTGCAGGTTCTCCTTCAGCCTTCAGACGCTCTAATCAAGCACAACCTAATTGGTGTAAATTGAGTTTAGCTTCGCAGAGTGAGGGCTAGAGCTACCAAATCATCCCAGTCAATCCCTATTGATGCTAGTGCTGCGTGTGTGTCTGTGTGTGTGCCTGTGCGTGTACCTGTGTGTGTGTGTGTGTCTGTGTCTGTGCGTAAGTGCATCTACAGATGATTGGAGTGAATTCCTGTCTCTCTGCTTATGTGAATGATGTCTGTAGTGTGTAGTAGAAAAATTCCAAGAGGAACTGAACTTCCATTAATCTCATAGATGGTGAAACAGCCGTGTTTGTGAGAGGCAGTCGGGCCTCTGGACACTACACTGCTTAACAGGCTTTATGGATTACTTGTGTCCCGTGTCCGTTTCATCTTCTGAGACAAGCGCAGCATCTCCCTCCAGCTGAGCTTCCACAGATCACATGTTCTCCTGAATCATTTATTTTTTGATGGTCTGAGCCATTGCTGGTTTCGACTGAGGAATGAGGTGCGGTGACAAAAAGCTGGTGTCATGTCATCGGGGTATAGGCCTCCAGTTCCTTGACATACAGTAGCCTCAACAGATCATTTCACTGACTGCACCTGTGGTGTTATTGATGGTACTGCCAGCTGCAGACCAGGGTGGGGCACCTTTAAAGGGGTGACCTCAAGCTGCTGAGTCATGGTATGTTGAAGATCCCTTTATTGAAGATCCCTTTATTGAAGATCCCTTTATTGAAGATCCCTTTATTAAGTACATTAGAGCAGGATTGAATGCACCAGAGCAGGGTTTTTTAAGAAGATGATTTAAACATGGATTCAGATCACACATTGCTTCTCTAATTTACTGTTAAGTTTTGCACAATTTCCCATTCCAGAATTTCCTTTCTGAGGGAAGTGGGAAGAATAGTCTGCTAAGTTTCCTTTCCATAGTTTTAAGGTTTACTTCATAATACACACAATCCAGCTCTTCTATTGCCATGTGCTGCAATATTATTTATACATTTCTTGTGTTTTCTTATTTTAAAAGAAAAGGCTTGATGTGTTTTAACTGTGTTTTCAGCTTCTGGATGTCTAATTTCCTTGGTCTGCATTTAGTATTAATAATCGTTTCTCTCTAATTATCACTTTTAGCAATTCTGTTTCTGTTTGATGTCCCAACCAGCGGTTTATAAGGCCATCCATTTTCTAGCGTTCCCAAGCTAATTCTTTCATCGATTCGTCCCCAGCTAATTATATATGCCATCATCAGCCTCCGACTTTAATGACGGAGAGAGAACAATTTCTATTACATTCCCACGGAGAGCCATCCTTTCTGTTAATTGCTGTTGGGGAGGCTTTGAGCGTGAGGCAGAGTCTTATTGTGGAACTTGAAGTCATGTTCATGGAGACTTGAAGTCGTGTTCTTTCTCTGGTTTTGTATTAACTGGATATTAGAACAGTTAACAGGATACAGTCAAGTAGTGTGTCAAGTGTTGCTACCCTATTTGTTTCATGCTCCTCAGGTGGAAATCAGAAGATGAGTATTCATTTAAAGCTGTTATGGACCCACAGTATAGATAGTTAGATATGAACACATCATGTGTCAAGGAAGTCTGTGTACACGGTCACTTGAGCCTGCACTAAACATCCATGAATTCATTTCTTGTCATGTACTTGCCTTGTTCATCTCACTCAGCACACTCATTTTTGTCTTTGTTTTTCATGGTTACCTCAGTCTCAAGACTAAACAGTGTAGAACCAAATGAAACCCCTGTCCACTATAAATCTAAGCCTTCTCCTTCTTTTCCTTCTACTTTTTCTCCTCTGTGTGTGTGTTTGTCCACTATGAATCTAAACCTTCTCTTCTGTGTGTGTGTCCACTATGAAGCTAAGCCTTCTTCTTCTTCTCTGTGTGTTTGTCCACAGGGCAGCTTCGTGGCCAGCATGACCGCTACTCTGCGCCAGATGGAGGACTACCACTACGCTCATCTCATCGGCACCTTCGGCAAAATGAGGACGGATGTGGTGGTGAGTGTCTTGAATTCCAGTCTTCACTAACCCCCCAGTTGCTTTGGCAATACAAGGAATCACAGTGCCCTGAGATGCCACAGGGAATGCCAGGCTCGTTCCTGAAATATTTAACTACTTTTGATCTACTTAAATGCAGCAACCTGTCTGTCTGAAATGACTAGATGCAAAAAATCATAGCAGTAAGGCATCTGAGGTCATCTGAGTTGAAACTTGAACATTATAAATTGCAACCGTATCTTACGAAACTTACACATTTAATTCTGACCACACAAATAGCGGTTTCATGATTTATTAACTGTAGTTAAACACATACAAACGCATGTGTGAAGTGTCATTACCTCAAATTGGAAAGTTGTACAGTGTGTTTACTGTTCAGGGCTGCAATAATTACTCAAGTAGCTCAAATAGTTTGATTACCAAGAATGATCCAGGCAGATTGTTTGCCTTGAGGCTTTGTTTAGCTCATATCCCCACATACGAGTCACTGACTAAAGCTGCTTAGTTAGTTATAATTAGTTAGTTGGGTACTTTCCCCAAAGGTCCAATTGTATTTGCCATATACAGTCGAGTTGGCAGCAGACAGGAGACACAGATAAACATATCAGACAGCAACAGAGAGGGACGGAAATCAGAAAAATAAAACTTATCAATTAGCAATCATAAATATGATGATGATTTATATACAGTATATTCTCCTGCTCAGATTTCCCATGATTCTATCGCTGTAACTCTAAGCTATTTTTTTCTAACAATCTCTGATGGCCTTGAAATAAATGTGATTTGGGTGATCAGCCATTTTCCATCCTTTACTAACAACTCACTTTATTAAAACAAAACTGTCTCTACTCTCTGAACATTATTCTGAAATCCACAAGAAATCTACATTTCCACCCGAAATATTGCAGTGATGTTTTCTTACAAAGTGTCACGATTTCTCAGAGCCTTTTCCCGTAGCTCCTCTGATGCTCTCAAAACAAACAAAAACAAACAAACAAAGCAAAAACCCCAGTTACTTTCTTTGAAGAGCTTTTCTAATTTAAAGCCAGTGCATTCTATCGTTGACACAGCAATAAATACTTAAAGTTCCCAGCGTCGGGGCACGCACCCAGGGCATTTAGCAGCAGCACAAGTGAATTGTGTCGTCTTTGCCTTCACCTTCTTCAGACACCCTGTCTGGCACAGTGTTACATCAGCCGTAAGCCTAGTTAGGGATAATATATAAAGTATATAAATAATATATGTACATCAGGCCTAGTTAGGGATAATATATAAAGTATATAAATAATATATGTACATCAGGCCTAGTTAGGGATAATATATAAAGTATATACATATATATGTATGTATTACATCAGGCCTAGTTAGGGATAATATATAAAGTATATACATACAGTATATCAGGTGTAGGCCTAGTTAGGGATAATATATAAAGTATATACTTATATAGTACATCAGCCGTAGGCCTAGTTAGGGGTAATAATAAAGTACATATGTCTATGGTACATTAGGTGTAGTTAGGGATAGTACATCAGCCGTAAGCCTAGTTAGGGATAATATATAAAGTATTCTTGGGCTTGCATTACGAACGCAAAGATCTGTAGTATGACCATGTTGGCCGGTGCAGGAACGGACACCGGTGCAGCTCTCAGTCGGCCTGAACGAGCCAACAGTGGTCTAGCAAGAGCTAGCTGGACTTCCCACAATGCAGTTTTAAAAAATGGTATGAGACCTTGACCTGGCAGGAAAGTAATCTAAAAGCAGCTTCCCGCTGCAACAGCGGGCAGCAATCGCCTCAAAATTCATCCTGAATTGTCCCTATATCTCCCAGCACCGCACACAGAATATCAGTCTTTATTCCAAACACCCGACTCTCTCTCTCCCTTCTCTTTATTCCAAACACCCTGACTCTCTCTCTCCCCACACACAGAATAACAGTCTTTATTCCAAACACCCTATCTCTCTCTATCTCTCTCCCTTCTCTTTATTCCAAACACCCTGACTCTATCTCTCTCTCTCTCTCTCCCTTCTCTTTATTCCATACACCCTGACTCTATCTCTCCATCTCTCTCCCCTTCTCTTGTAGGATTTCCTAATGGAAACATTTATCATGTTCAAGGATCTCATTGGCAAGAATGTCTACCCTGGCGACTGGGTTATAATGAACATGATGCAGAATAAGTAAGTACAACCCTCACTGCCACTATTTTACACTGCTACTCTACAACCTGAACTGATGCGCTCTCTCTCTCTCTCTCTCTCTCTCTCTCTCTCTCTCTCTCTCTCTCTCTCTCTCTCTCTCTCTCTCTCTCTCTGCTTCTATATTTCCAAGCTGCTTTTCATCTACCCTCCGCTGTTGTTGCTTAGGAACGCCAGTGAGGAGTGGGCAAGGACGTTTTTCTGTTTTTCTCTCAAATGCAAATAGCACTCAGCGGCCTCTGCCATAGCATAGCGAGATGAGACGGATACTGCCACAAACATTGGCATGAATTATAAATATCTAACTCGCTAATCTCCAACTTTTTTTTCCTTTTTTTGCTGATGCACCCCCTCCCCTTCCCCCTTCCCCTTTGCATTGAGCTTTACTTTGTTGTTTGTTGTTTTGTTTTATTATTTATTAATGTGCATCTTGTCATTGTGGTTTCTATGCATATGTGTGTTACTGCCAAAGTAGGAGCCAGAACAAGTACATGTGGTTGCATAAAAACCCAAAAAACAGTGTTTCCATTTGGCATGCTGCTCTGTGCTGTGATGATGTCATTAAAGGTGTGAGCTCGGCACGCACAACTTCTCAGCTCTCACTCTTGTCACGACAGCACAACCAAATTGGCTGAACTTGTAATGAATGATGAGCTAGATATACACATAAGCCTCTGACCTCCACAGTTTCTTATTCACTAACACTAAAATAAACTCTCATGAATAGATATATGAAATAAATAAACACTTTCATCCAGCTCATTAAGACAGCCGTACGACTTTCACACATTTCTACATTCACCATGCAGGTCTGATGCAGTAGTTTTGTCCATGTACAGCATAGTTTGGGGTCATAGGTGCCGGAAAGGGGGATGCAGTGGTGCATCCCCACATTTGGGCTTGCTAAATGAGGCTTCAAATGTGTTGAGTCCATCAGCAATAAATATCATTGTGAAAAATGAAGAACAAAAATGCATCACCTCTTTAAAACTCGTTCCGGCGTCCTTGTTTGGGGTGCTTGTGCAAAAGGTCTGACTTTTAATCTAACTTCGATCCCCCCCCCCCTCTCTCTCTCTCTCTCACACACACACACACACACACACACACACACACGCACACAGATATTCTCTCACAGCTTTGTTTACTTTCATACCGTTTGGAAACTGCTGTGGGCAACTTTTCCTCACAACTTTTTGCCTTTGATGTCCAAATCAGTGGGGTGTTCACACAGCACAGACTGCATGACAGACAGATTTGATTTCAGTGGTGCATTGTCTGCATTGTCTGCTATTTTCACAAACCCAGAGAGAGACTTCCACCCTTACGCCCTTCTCCTCCTAATCTGCCTGAGTAGAGTGTGTAATGTCTCATATGCAGTCACAGTGTGACATGTCTCATATGCAGTCACAGTGTGACATATCTCATATGCAGTCACAGTGTGACATGTCTCACATATGCAGTCTCATATGCAGTCACAGTGTGTAATGTCTCATATGCAGTCACAGTGTGACATGTCTCATATGCAGTCACAGTGTGACATGTCTCATATGCAGTCACAGTGCATATCATCTCCCACACGTGCTGCAGCTGCCCACTCTCTCATAGCAGACGTGAAACACTAGAGGCTGTCAGGCTGATGCCATGTTACATCACATTACATTACCCCAGTGTTTCTCAAAGTGTGGTCCAAGGACCACTAGTGGTCCGCGACAGAGCTCAAGTGGTCCGTGAGGGGATTTCTACTTTTCCAATAGAAGCTAGAAGGCTATATTTGTCACATTATTGCAAAGCTAAACAAAGCTGAAGTCTCATTTTCACCACAGTAAGACAGGCTTGTAAATGTGAATAAAAAGTAGGGCTAAGTGATCTGCATCAAAATAGCAGTGTCAAATTAGCAGTCGTCAGCAGTCAATTAAGTTGACAGGTGGTCCCTGAACATTTTTGGGGGGATGAAGTGGTCCTCGATATGAAAAAGTTTGAGAATCACTGCATTACACTAGCTGACGCTGTTATAACCAACATGACTTACAGTTATTTAGGTAGGCCTGCAGGGTAATGGTTACAGTCCCTAGAGCCATGTGGGGTTAGGTGCCTTGCTCAAGGGAACCTCAGCCGTGGATGAAGGTGCTGGTAATGGTGGGATTTGAACCTGCAACCCTCTGATCTAAAGTCCAGCGCTCTAACCATTGAGCCATGGCTGTTGGAGTCATGAACATGGACAAGTAGCCTGTTTACAGACATGAACAAGTAGCCTGTTTATAGTCTGAGTGTAAATTAGTTGGCTGCGTCTCACTTTGAGTCTCTGCCTCTGTTTGGTAACGCAGTGATAAATCTTTTTATAAATGCTGAGGACGGTAGAAAACAGTGTAGTGATTCACTATTGAGGGTGGTGGAAAACAGTGTAGTGATTCACTATTGTTTACATCCGTCCTACCTCTTTATAGGCCAATCTTATTTTAAAAGTGAGTCTTTAATATTTGAACAAAGCCACCTAGCTATTGAAGGCAGCCTGGGCCAGCGCTGCAGCTGCAATCCTCATAAAAGCTCGTAAACCAGAGAGGGTGGCTCGCCTGGGACTTGAGGATTTTACTCTCAGCATCTCTCCCCCTCCCCTGCACTTCCACCCCCCTCCCCTCGGTTACCTTATGCAACTTTAATGTTTTGCCATCCCCAAGTTGTTTATTACTTTGTTAAGGGACCCAGAAGAGCTAAGCTGGCGTGTTTGCAGGTGTGGCCTTTGGCCTGTTTCACATCCCCTGTTTTATGGAGGTTAACATGCCCTTTATAGCTTTAGGACTCTGGTTAACATGCCCTTTATAGCATTAGGACTCTGGTTAAAAATGACCTTTATAGCATTAGGACTCTGGTTAAAATGACCTTTGTAGCATTAGGACTCTGGTTAACATGCCCTTTATAGCATTAGGACTCTGGTTAAAATGACCTTTATAGCATTAGGACTCTGGTTAAAATGACCTTTATAGCATTAGGACTCTGGTGAAAATGACCTTTATAGCATTAGGTCTCTGGTTTGGGGATGTCGCAGACTCACTTCATTTGCACAGCGTGACATTTGTGTGTTTGTTGGTGGGGGGGGGGGGACACACCCATATTTCACATGGATCATTGACGTTTTTCTAGTAGAAGGCGGCATGTGCAACCACAGCTAATGCCACTATAGTGTTGATTGCATGCATTGATTTATAAATGTTCATTGATTTACAAGGAATGAGTAGTGAATAAATGATATAGTGAAATCAAATACAGTGAAAACAAAAAAATAAATCAAACAGTAGTGGAGTTAACTGGGGTCGCAGCACCCTGACATTTGCTGTTAAAAAAAAATGACCCCATACACCTGTGTGCCCCGGACTTGTGACTGGTTAGCGTTGTGAAAATAGAAACTGTCAAAGGGGACTCTGACGGCAGCCTACACAGGCTAATGGCCATAAAATGACAGTGAGCGTTGTGGATTAGAGAGAGAGAGAGAGTGTGTGTGTGAGAGCGAGGGAGTGTGTGTGCATCAGTGTTAATTTCGTCAGCTTTTTTTTATTTAGTCTTAGTCTTAGTCACAATGACGAAAATCAATTTTAGTCTTAGTCATATTTTAGTCATTGCCTTCCCAATTTAGTCTTAGTCTTAGTCTAAATGACGAAAATCAATTTTTAGTCATTTTAGTCATTATAGTCAACATTTCAAATTTTAGTCAACATTTCGATATTTAGTCATTTTAGTCAATATTGTGGTGTAAAATAAATAACCTACAATGGCTATTGTTATTTCACAAAGTATTACTAATATTGCCTATTGCAGCAAATATTCACCTTGTTACTTGGTCATTTTCCACCAAAACCCAAATCAGTCATTTCAACATCATAGAGCAAAAGAGCATCTCACACTCTCACACACACACGTCCAGGTGCAGGCTGCGCGCTCTCTCTCTCTCTCTCTCCCTCCCTCCCTCTCGTGCATTAGAAGCTGCTGCATATTATATTTGATTTTGAGTTTGATCCCCTCCCCTGCACCCCCCACCCCACCCTCCCCTTGGTTACCTTATGCAACTTTAATGTTTTGCCATCCCCAAGTTGTTTATTTCTTTGTTAAGGGACCCAGAAGAGCTAAGCTGGCGTGTTTGTAGGTGTGGCCTTTGGTCTATTTCACATTCCCTGTTTTATGGAGGTTAAAATGACCTTTATAGCTTTAGGACTCTGGTTAATATGACCTTTATAGCATTAGGACTCTGGTTAAAATGACCTTTATAGCATTAGGACTCTGGTTTGGGGATGTAGCAGACTCACTTCATTTGCACAGCGTGACATTTGTGTTGTGTTGGGGGGCTCATGTTGTTTCTTGCCCATGTGGCACAAGAAGGAGTCCACAAACAACTGGGGGGGGGGGGGGGTTGTTAGTGCTGTGCTGGCATCTGGCCCCATATTTCTGTATGTATATGGGTTGGGTCATCATGGGTCATTATGGGTCATTGACGCTTTTCTAGAAGAAGACGTCATGTGCAAACACAGCTAACGCTGTTATTGTGTTAATTGGATGCATTAATTTATAACTGGTCATTAATTTACAAGCAATGAATATTGAATAGTGAAATCAAATACAGTGAAAAAAAAAAAAAAATCAAACAGCAGTGGAGTTAACTGGGGTTGCAGCACTCTGACATTTGCTAATATAAAATGTCACTGACCCCATACACCTATGTGGAAAATAGGAACTGTCAAAGGGGACGCTGACGACAGCCTTCACAGGCTAAAGGCCATAAAATGACACTGAGTGTTGTGGATTGGAGAGAGAGAGAGAGAGAGAGAGAGAGAGAGAGAGAGCGAGAGAGAGAGAGAGTGAGAGTGTGTGAGAGCAAGAGAGCGAGCGAACATGTGTATGTCTCTGCAGTTTGTGTCAAAATTACTGTACCTGCAGTTTCTGTTCCGGTGGGAGTTGAAGGCTAACATCTCTTTTTCAACATCTCTTTTCAAGGCAAGACTATAGAGAGGTAGTAGAGAAATCCACTCCTGTTCCCCTGTCACTTTATGCCCACAGATATGAGCTTCACCAGTCAGTTCTATTTTCTTTTTCTTATCCTTGATGCACTCGATCTGCACTCAGTCCACCCTCAAGCCACCACTGAAATATGCTCTCGTTTGATTATCACCCTTCTTTGATACGATACGAGATGAAATGATTCGGTCGCGCCAGTCATTTTACTACTACAGGTAAATAGATATCCTGCAGAATATAAAAGCAAGAGGAGTGACAGTTGGCTTCTTTATTTCCCCCTGTCTGGAAGTGCACATTGATAAATAAGTTGAAATAAACAACATTGATAAACAAGTTGCTTGAAATAAACAACATTGACGAACAAGTTGCTTGAAATAAACAACATTGATAAATAAGTTGCTTGAAATAAACAACATTGACGAACAAGTTGCTTGAAATAAACAACATTGATACACAAGTTGCTTGAAATAAACAACATTGATAAACAAGTTGCTTGAAATAAACAACATTGATAAACAAGTTGCTTGAAATAAACAGCATTGATAAACAAGTTGCTTGAAATAAACAACATTGATAAACAAGTTGCTTGAAATAAACAACATTGTTTGATGTAGACAGAGCCATACTGTGACTCTTAATCTCAGCCTGTATTTTATCATTTAAATACTTTTTGGTTTATTTCAAATTCTTCCTCTTGCAATGCCATGGATTTGTTGATTACGTATATACCATCAGTTCAAACCACTGTCTTATACAGTGAGACTAATACATATTTGACCTCTTTCTGATTTTGTTGGTTTTCTAGGGTTATAATAGAATGGAATACAAATCAATTAAAATGTTTCTGGATTTTGCTTTTGATATTCTGTCTCCCCATATTAGATTGCACCTACCATTAAAATATAAAATATAGACTGATCATGTCTATATTAGTGGGCAAACAAAAAATAATCAAGGGATCAAATTCTTATCAGTCCCACTGTATTGTCTACTTTTAGTCACACATAGGCTACTCCCGTTTGCAGACTAAATGACTGCTCTCCCAAACCCTGAACTTATTAGTCTCCCGTGCCATTGGTCTGACTCTGTTGGACAGCAGCATGCTGCTTCCCTGTCTTACAGACATGAGTTTAAAAAAAGAAAAGAAAACCCTTCTGATGCCTTCGCCCTTACTGCCAGTCCATGGAGGAGGATTTTTACAGAGACGTGAAAGCACCATGAGGCTCCTGACCTTTCCGCTCAGTTTTCCATCTAATCCATGGCCCTCTGTGGGGCCGGCTAATGTTCCTGTCAGGCCTGTTGCTCTGGGTGTCTGTTTGATATGTGACTATGCACTGCAGCCCTGACTGGTAATCTGCCTGAACAATCAGGAAGATGCTGAGCAGACGCCTAGGGGGGGCTGGAGTAGTATTTTTAAACATTATTTTTGAGGGATTTTGCCACGACAGAATAGTGGAGAGAAACAGAAAAGTAGTGGGAGATTGGGAGATGGCAAAGGATTGGGAAATGAGCTAGAATGAAAGGACCAGTCCTATAGCTCAGCGCCAGGGCCGGTTATAAGCATAGGCCGGCTAGGCGGTCGCCTAGAGCGCAATGTGAAGAAGGAGCGCCGAAATGGCGCTCTCCGATGCGTAATTTTGCGATATGTAGGTTTTTTTATGAAGTCGCAATCAACAAAGCGTGGCGAAAGCGCTCCTCACGGCAAAGCGCCCCTCAGCCAATAGTAATATCGCTTTCAACTGTCTCTGGGAAGTCTGTGAACCAATAAACAGACAGTCCTGAGAAAGGGGGCGGGACGAGTGACAGCGTGCGATCTATTTTGAATTTGGAGACTCATTCGAGAGACAGAGGGCAAGCGCGAACAGCAATGCTGCTCTGCTGGGTGGAGAATTGTTATGTTCTCATTAAACCAGTCATTGCATGATGCAGGAGTTGCAGAGGGTGTTTTGGAAGTATGTGGTTTAATCAGCAACCGTTTGTGGTAATGTAAAGCCTAATAGTTATGAGGCTACTGTTTGGAATTAGAGGGAAAAAGAGCTTTGCTTTTGATCTGAGAAATCGCTAGTTAGCATGCTAACATTAGCCAATGCCAAGTAATGACATCCAGTAAAGTAGCTGTTAGTAGCCTACTCACTAACACCCACCTGACATCATAATACTTGCTTAGGTTGACCAGCAATGTAAAGTAAGACTGGTGCCATGTTTAAAACAAGTTTAGCTGCCATATCTCCTTCCATCCACTTGAATGAATTACCTGCTTGTTGTAAGCTTAAAAAAAACATTGTTTCCAGACCAGAATGACATATAGGCCTACATTAATCATGTAAGAGAACCATGCACAGCATGTTTTCATGCTGAGTGATGTAGTATTGCAGACAAGTGAGGCTATTTACTATATTTTGTATATTATGAAATTCAAAAGCGTGACAGCTTTTCTCCCTTTCTCTCACCCTGTCCCTCCGGTTCAAACACATAGATAGCCCCCTTCTCATTCTCCTATCCACAAATGCACCACTATTTCCAGTACAGAAATGAAATTGGTTTGGAATCATAGACAGCACAAATGTGTAGCTTATTAAAATTGTTATGCTGCCATGCTTTGTGATGCTGTAGGTAGTGTAGATAGGCTATCAATGCAGACCTCCTTGGTAGGCCTATTGTCTACACATGCATTTGACATGCAAATATACTGTACCACTCTCCTGGCATTTCAATTCCATTTTACAATTCAAACACATTGATAACCTCCCTCTCATCTGGGGTTGGGGGCACCACCACCATTACATCCAAGACACCACACAGTGAAGGTACTTTCATGCGACTCAATCTGATGTGTTGGTCGGCTGTCCAAAAGAACCAGAAATCCATTTGATGCAAAACAGTTATAGTTCTTGGTGTTATTTAGTTAAGCTTACTATTACTCTTGTGTTCTGTAAGGTATAAAAAAAAGGGGGGTGGGGGGGGCAGAACTCAAACTCGCCTAGTGCGCCAAATAAGCCAGAACCGGCCCTGCTCAGCGCTACCGATACTGCATGGGGCTTTGGGAGGAAGGTTCACTAACGTTCCACGCCACACTCTGTTAGTTGGCCTCCGTTACATATGCTGAATACCTCCAAATACTGTACGTATTGTAGCTCTCAACAGCAATGGACCGACCTCACGGTCATAATGATGCATTCCCTCCTCTCAATGCTTTTTTTTCTCTTCCTTCTGTCTGTTTCGTTTTGCATAAGTTTTGTTTCTGTGTTTCCTGGCATATGACTTTCTGCGGTTGCCTTCAGTCAAAGAACTGTAGCTGCTCTGCTGTCAGCCCTATTGCAAAAGGCTTTTCTCATGCAGTTCATAGCAAGGAGCTTCCACTTTTTGATCGTTTTCGTCCAGTTGCCACTACATTGAGAGAGTTCAGTAGTGCCAGCATTGTTTACCACTTACCAGCCACCTCGTCCAAAATGAAGAAGAAGAAGAACAAGAGGTCTGCCATCTTGCTATCTCCTGTCTACTGTCTTGCTCTCTTGTCCAATCAGAAGAAGAAGAGATCTGCTGTCTTGCTCTCTTATCCAATCAGAAAAAGAAGAGATCTGCTGTCTTGCTCTCTTATCCAATCAGAAGAAGACGAGATCTGCTATCTTGCTCTCTTATCCAATCAGAAGAAAAAGAGTTTTGCTGTCTTGCCCTCTTATCCAATCAGAAGTCATTGGGGTCTCTGTTCAGTTCAAGAGGAGCAGCATTCACCAGAGAAGCACCACTAAAAACAAATACCAATCTGTACCAAGTCTGACGCTGCAACAACTTCAGTTGTTTCTTTTGCTAGGGCTCCTCAGAGCCAGCCAGAGACCAAAAGGTGCATAAATAAATGATGAGTTGATGACCCGTGTAGTCGAGCATCTCTTCACCAGTCCCCCCAAATGTGTAGTCAAGCTTCACTTCAACAGTCTCCCCAAATGTGTTTATGGGTCGCATAGGATGGGGACAGCAAAAAACAAAAAAAATGGAATTGTTATTTTTTTCATCTCTCCTGTGGTGTACAGTAAAAACGAGTGGCTGCAGTAGCTTTAATTAGGAGCTCATCCCTGATGATGGAGTAATTATGGCTGTGGGATGCAGGAATGTGTTACGGAGTCCCGGCCCCACTCTCCCTCCACAGAGGCCAATTAGACAGACCTCACTTCAGAAGAGTGGAGGAAGAGAGAGGAGATGAGGAAGAGGAAGAGAGGTGAGGAGGAAGAGGAAGAGAGAGGAGAGGAGGAAGAGAGAGGTGAGGAGGAAGAGAGAGGTGAGGAGAAGAGGAAGAGAGAGGTGAGGAGGAAGAGAGAGGAGAGAAGAGGAAGAGAAATGTGAAAGCAGAGGAAGAGAGAGGAGAAGAGGAATAAAGAGGAGTGGAGAAAGAGAGAGGAGAGGAGGAGGAGGAAGAGAGGTGAAGAGAAGAGGAAGAGAGAGGTGAGGAGAAGAGGAAGAGAGAGGTGAGGAGAAGAGGCCGTAGAGGATGACTGAAAGGAGAACAGCTCCTCCCCTGATTGGAGCTCCACCACTCCGAGAGCTGCATAATAAGAGCCTTAGAACGCTGAGCACACTTCAGGAAGCGAGAGAGAGAGAGAGTGAGTGGGTGGGTGAGTTAGCCCATCTCAGGTAAAAGGTTTGATAATAGTGTCATTATTGTGACACTGTGTGTAAAGGTTTTTATGCAAGCGTTTTGTGTCATCATGAGGTGTTGGCATAAGAAGGGATTTGTTCTGAACAAAGGATTTTGAAGAATAAAGGCAAAAAGAGTCCATTGAAGAAAATTACATTTTAAAGCAGCCTGAGGTTACATTGTTGTGAATGTAAATTGAGCTGCAGGATAATACTTTTCTTCTCATTGAGTTGGCGTGTCTCCATTGATTGCTTTGGCTTGCTAAACAACAAACGTTTTTTTGCAGGCCTATGTAGTTGGGTTTTTTGTCTCTTGTAGCAGCTGTTACTTAACCTGCGTCTCGGCAGATGAAGGGGTTCCGCCTTCCTACACCAACAGTCAGCTGGAGCTATGCCATATGCGTACTGTAGGCCTCCGAAGGCCTTTTATCAAGAGAATTCTTACATGTGATTGTATTGGGGAAACCACTTATCTGACATTTTAATGAGATGGCTCTTTAACAGCTCACAGATTGAGTAGTGTTGTGGAAAAGTAACTTCACCTGACACTCCACACAATATGCTAATGCTAATGCTAATTTGGGCAGAGAGTCAGGTGGGGTGACACAAGTCAGGTGGGGTACTCTAACATGACTCTAACACCACTCTATTACTACTTCACTACAACTCATTTTCAATCATTTGGGGTCTGCCATTTTGTACAAGTCAGGTGAGGTACTCTAACACTACCCTAACACGACTCTATTACTACTTCACTACAACTCATTTTGTACAAGTCAGGTGAGGTACTCTAACATGACTCTAACACCACTGTATTACTACTTCACTACAACTCATTTTCAATAATTTTGGGTCTGTCGGGCCCCAAAGTGTCTGATTTCAGGTGAAATACCCTGTTTTGCTTATTTGACGGTTTGATTATCAATAACTGTTATTTGTCTATCATTTGTCTATTTAAAGACCTTCAAGATATTGTGGAAAAAGCTGTCAAATTGGATTAAAATAATGAATTTTGCCATTGTCATGCTACAAGATGGAGCAAAAAAATAAAATGTGAGATGTAAAACATAGAAATCCTTTGGCAATGTTTCAGAGTAATGGGCTTTTTTAAGCTTTCTTGGCAACAGACAGTGCTTCCTTCCTTGCTACTGCTATCACATGGGAGCTAATGTGATATTATGGGCTGTCTGTCTGGGTTGGTGAGTCATGGATCTGTTTTGGCAAGTGGAAAGATCAGTTTGAATGAGAGCACTGTGTATTAATGCCATCCTTTTTTTGTAAACTTGTTTTTAATACAGTGTAGCATTGGTTCATCGGCATTATATCCCAATCAATTTTGCATGCCACTCTCAAATGGAATTGCAATTTCCTTCGAATTGTCCGGGAACTGGTAAGAAACAGCAAACTACAGAATTTTAAATGTTTGACACCTTCTTCTGTGCCATGTAGGGTACCGTAATGAATACCATATAGGCCTGTGTTTTCTCAACTCCACCTAATAACATATCCCTGTATCATGATATACAATGAAATACATGAATATAAAATGAAATACATAATGAAGTTCAATACAAACTGCACCACATACATTTTTATTCATGTACGTGTTAATTTATTTGTAAATGAGGTTTTTGTCATTGATTGCCGTGGTATTTTTAGAGGTTAAGCTGCCAGTCTAAAGATATTACAGTACAAATTGGTAAATCAGTCTGATCTGTTTTCATTGGTGATGCTACCTTATATTGATTTTTAAGAGCTTCTCATGTCATGCCTCAGCTTTACTGCTGCTCTTAGCCTAATTGATCAGACGACAAATTAATAGAGTTTGACCTCAGCCTCGGGATACGAACACATGGCTTAAATGTGCTCCGTCTCCAGCTAGCAGAACACCAAGTGGGAGCAGACAGAGTTACAAAACACACGGTTAAAAATAAATCATTTATCAGATCAAACACAGCGTTGCGTCGTAAGCAGAGTGCAATTTAATAAATTGGTATGGCGATGAAGGGGCCGTGACCTTGGCTTATCTTTTAAGCACAGCAGAGGAGCAGGCTATTCAAGCTAGCATGCAAATGAATCCTGATCCATATCAGGTATGCTCCATGAACTCAATTAGCAAAGACGATTAGCCGATAAACCGTCATTAGCATCGGAGTTGAGGCAAACATGGATGAGCAAAAAGATGACTTGCACTGTGGGGTTGAACAAGGTCAGGCAGAGAGTTAAAGGTGGAATTATGCAATCTCCCACAGTGTGTCAAATTTTGGGGAATTCAAAAATTCTTCAGAAAATATCTAATCAAACCTCATCCATCCTTACTGTAGTTTCCATATTTTCCTTTCACTTTTTTGATTTGATGCCGTTTTATTCTCTATTGACTTGAAATGGTACAACCCTTACTCCTCTTCTCACATATGTATCAACATCCATTTCTTGGTGCTGATAATGGAGAATTATTTGAGCTCTGTGCCAGCAGTGCAGTGCAGAGCAGGGCACACAGCTGGGATTACAGAGTCTCCAACTCAGGGGAGTGTGAGTAGGCCTATGTGTGTATGGGGGAGTGTGTGTATGTGTGTGTGTGAGTGTGTGTATATGGGGGAGTGTGAGTGTGAGTGTGTGTGTACAGAATCCTATTCCGCGGCGGCTCCTATAAAGGGGCTTTTCAGTAATCGTTTTAGACAGGCCTCTGTCCCGCTGTGTGCCCTGCTCACCCCCACCTCTGCTCCGCCATATTGGCTTGACTAATTCACTTAGCGACAATTACACCTGGCCCAGGGGAAATGGAAGTAAATATAGCCCATGAAAAATATTATTGGAAATGTTCACCTTCTCCTTATCCTTGATTTTTCTTTTGTTCTTATGTGAGTGGTCTTTTTTTACCTGGTCTCCACCTCTGATAGCTGCTCTTGTTCACAGTGCACTCCATTATTCCTGTACCCACCAATTCTCAAGAGAACTCACTGTATTTTATTAGTTAACGACTGGCTTTTCTAGTTGCACAGAAAATACAGGAAGAGGACTTAAATTGAGTGTCTGAAATGTGTAGTGCAAAGCGAGAAAAGGAAAGTATTTAGTATTATTATATTATATTCTATTCTATGCTATTCTATTCCATTCTATTCTATTCTATTCTATTCTGTTCTATTCTATTATATTATATTATATTATATTATATTATATTATATTATATTATGTTATATTATATTATATTATATTATATTATTTAGTATGCCTTCCTGGAGATATGGATATGGGTCAGCTTGCAGAGCAGTGCAGAGCAGGCGAGGACTTACTGTAGTTTACTTTGGCCACTGTATTTGCTATGCAGGCAAGGACTTGCTATAGTATACTGTGGCTGCTGTATTTGCTATGCAGGTGAGGACTTAGTATAGTATAGTATGGCTACTGTATTTGCTATGCAGGTGAGGACTTAGTATAGTATAGTATGGCTACTGTATTTGCTATGCAGGTGAGGACTTAGTATAGTATAGTATAGCTACTGTATTACTGAATCATCATTAAAGTGGAAATGAAGCACTGACAACTATTATCATTTTTTGGCGGCTTATTTATTTTCATAAACGAATGGATGTTCGTTGAACTGCACTTTTAAGTAGTTTTGCTGAAAAATGACATGTTATTACCGAGTTTCGCCACAAGGGCGCAGCCATGTTCGCCGCCTACGTAACGCGAATGGTAGAACTTGGTGGCTAATGTAGCCTTCCATTCACTTAACGTTAGCGTGTGCTAACTACAGCGCTAACTGACTCTAATCGTGGCAGTAAAATTGAAGAAGGACGAGGGGTTCATTTTACATTGTCCCTGGGTTTTCTATGTTATATACCTACTATCAGATGAAAGAGAAATGCCAAGTGTCATTATCACTTTGTGTCAAAAAGCCTTTGCTACGAGCATGGTGGGATAGCTGCAGCCATCCACCCATTGCATCCACCATAGGACAGGAGTCAGGACTGGGGCTGCTCGATCTCATAGGTTTGTAGTGACAGACCGTCACCAATAACGTCTTTTTCCTGCATTGTTGGACGCTAATCTGAAAGCCCATGTCTTTAAGTTGGCTATGTGGTTCAATTCAGTAATAGAAAATAACTTGCAAAATTGGCGGAAGTTTGGAAAGCTTTGTGAAGGGAAGGGACGCAGCCTGTGTGTGTGGCTATCCCATCCCCTCTCTCGTCTCGCTCTCGGAGTTGGAGGAGCTTTGGGGATTTGAAGTTGATGCCACGGGAAATGACACGTTAAACTATCATGGCCTACATTAAGTTATGGCATGCTTAAAGTAGCTGCATCTATTGTAGTAAACTATTATGTTATTGAAGTCGCGGATGCATCCTCAAACTGGCTGGAATAGCGTTGTTGCCTTGGATTATTGTTGACTGGATAACACCGATAAACGTGGGCACGGAGATGTCAAAGTAGCCTAATTCAGGTGCTTGGAAAATGTTGGCGAAATCATCGGAAGATGAAGGTAGGGAACTGCAACATTGCACGACATCGCACGATTATGAATAGTGATGATGTTGGCTCATACCAAAATGTGTTAGTGACTTGTCACCTTAGCAAAAAAAAAGCTGCTTGTTTACCTGTGGTTCATGTGATGGGATGTCTTGTCTGCCTTCATGCCTCATATTTGTTCTGTCCCACCCAAACACGTATTCTTGCTTCATTTGGGTTAAGCAAATAAGCTCATAATCAGCCACGCAAGTCCCAAATGTTTAATTCACTACTATCATAACAGCATTAGGAATAGGACACTACCATTCACGTGACGTCACCCGCTGTTGGCTGGAAACGTTAAGAGAAACGTTACTTGTTTGTGCTTTATTTTTTTATTAACGGCTTAAATTTCAGACTTCAAAAAAATATATATATTTGCTGGCTTATCTTACTGGTGTTATAGACCCCTATATTAGGTCACTGCTTCATTTCCACTTTAAGTCCTCGGTCACTAGCGGTGTCCTGTTGTTCCCGCGTCACTAGAGGTGCCCTGTTCTTCCCGCCTTGCCTGGGGGGCCTCACAGCTATCTGTAGCCTAGGGGCCCCAGGCCATCTTAATCCGGCCCTGTGCCTTGTTGTTCCCGCGTCGCTGTGCCCTGATGTTCCCGTATCCCCGCTTGTTTCCCAGTGGCTGATCAATACAGTGGTGGCTGATTTGTGGCATGAGGACGGATGGTGGAGCCAGAGCTGGGGCTCTCCCTGTTCCTCCTCTTGGTAGGACATGGCATATGGAGCAGTAATATTTCTCTCAGGGACAGGTGCACTGGATGGAAACACACTATACCATTAGCCCGGAGTTAAGCGTATCATCTATATACGCGTGCTCACAACAGCAGAAAATTGAGTGAGATGTGCGGAGAGGAGGCTCTGCCTGCTGCAGAGAGAGAGAGATGGGCAGAGAGAGAGAATAGAGTACTAGGGAGGAGGAGGAGAGAGAGTAAAGTACGAGAGAGAGAGAGAGAGAGAGAGTGTGTAAAGTACTAGTAGAGAGAGAGAAAGAGAGAGTCTCTCTGTGTGTGGTTTAGTAACGGACTGTTGGAGTCATGTGGAGCTGTAGGATATCTACTGGGGTGAATGAGAATTCCTAGTCTACACGTATGTAGATGTGTAATGGAGATGCCAAAGGTATATATTATATACAGTTACACCCCTAGTAGATGTCTAATGGAGATTCTATAGGTATATATTACATACAGTTACACCCCTAGTAGATGTGTAATGGAGATTCCATAGGTATATATTGCACCCTGGTCATCAACGTCTGCTGTAAAACAGGTTGTGATATGCCATTGCAGACTGCACTCCACATTTAAACAACATTATGAAGCCACATACATGTAGATGCAGCACATTTGTGTATTATTGCTGAGATTTAATGTATGTATGTCTGTAGGGCTTTTGAAAACCATACATGTTATCTTAACATGCTGTGGTATATGACAAGACAGTAGACATGTCTTGGGAGCTGTAAGCTGTTCCTTTGCTACAGATGACAAATCATTGGAAATATCAGTAGTTGTATAGGCCTACACGATTACAGGGCAGCCATGACTTAATGGTTAGAGCGCTGGTCTTTAGATCAGAGGGTTGCAGGTTTTACCAGCGCCTTCATCCATGGCTGAAATGCCCTTGAGCAAGACACCTCACCCCACATTGCTCCAGGGCCTGTAACCAATACCTTGAACCTAAATAAGTGAAAGTCGCTTTGGTTTAGGAAGCGTCAGCTATGTGCACTCTGGCCCTGTACTGTAACCCAGGATGCCAGAGGAAAGTCTGGATTGAGTCAGTATTGAAATAAGCTACTAGGGTAAAGTCTGCACTGAGTCAGTGCTGTTATTGAAATAAGCTTTGCTTTCTGCATTAAGTCAGTACTATTATTGAAATAAGCTTTGCAGTCTGCATTGAAATGCATGATTTTCCTGTCAGCATTTTGAAAATCATCATATTGGCAAATGAACTAATGCAGGAAGAGGAGCCTTACATTTTTCATGTTGGCTGTTTTCTGAGGCTAATGACAAAGATAACTAGTGCAGTAACTTCCAAAATGTGTTCCTCAAATGCCTGATTTAAATATTTCATGGACGGGGAACCGACCTAATCAGAAAACGAGGACACACACGCACCAGCAGAATTTAAACAGCTGCTGCAGCATCCACCGTGAAACTCCATAAGTAGAAGCAGTGGCAACGGCCAATCAGAAAAGTCTTCACACTCCTCCTTCCTGAAGCTAATTTTCCTCTGTAGTACTTCCTGATCAGATTCAGCACTTATTGAAATCAGACGGAAGGACTCTAGGTAGGCTGGCTGTGACCAGGGAAGAAGACCGGGGGGCAGCAAAGGGGTCAGTCGTCCTAGGCCCAGGAAGAGGGGGGCCCCAGAATTGGGTCCCCATTACATTGTATGTATTGAGTGGGGGGGCCTTTCAGATGGTTTTGTTCTGGGCCCAGCCAAAGCTGTCAGCGGCCATGGCTGTGACTACGATGCATTTCTGCTTACACGAATCACAGAAGTCTAAGAACAGCATTCCCCAGACTATTATACACTCCACCAACCCCCATCTCTCACCATCACCACCACACCTCTCCCCCTCCCACCACCACCACCCCCTGCTAATCAGAGCTCTCTACAGATGTTATGTTAAACTCCCATATGGTCCTCAGATAATGTTTGCCTTTGCCTGGAGAGGGACTTAATTACTCTTTATTTCCTGGGCTTGACAGCAGCTGATGAGCTATGTTGGACGCTGCTTACTGGCAGCACTCTCCATTGCACAACTGGCATGCACTGCACTGACCCCCGCGTGCCATCTCTTCAGTGTGATTGGCTGCACTGCACTGACCCCCGCGTGCCATCTCTTCAGTGTGATTGGCTGAATTACAATCAGCACTTCCTGTACCACTGTATGATCAAGGAGAAATTTGTGTTGAGTATTAGAGGTCTCTGCTTCTGATGGTCAATGGGGTTCAAAGGTAGAAATCTACATCTTTATGATGGTCCAGCTCTCCCATCTATATTTTATTTTAGCGCTAGGACAAAGTCCATCAATATGGGGCAATATGGGAACAGCAGTGAATCCCATTGTATTTGTATTCCATCAGCCATAATGGGAAGGTTATGCATTTGGGTTTATTTTTTCCACACTGAAGACCTACAGGGGCTATAGATTTCCTCATGTGCATCAGACAGCAGTGAATCCCATTGTATTTGTATTCATCAGCCATAATGGGAAGTTTATGCATTTGGGTTTTTTCTTCCCCCATTTTCATGAGGAAGCAGTGAGTCAACACCTACAGGGGTTATGGATTTCCTCATGTGAATCAGACTGCTTCTGAGAGAATGCCTTTCTTGAAATATATCCTCTTTTCCTGCTGCCTTTGTGAAATCAGTCTTTGTACAGTATATTAATGTGAAATCAGTCTTTGTACAGTATATTAATGTGAAATCAGTCTTTGTACAGTATATTAATGTGAAATCAGTCTTTGTACAGTATATTACTGTTTAGATGGAAGTCCTTACGTGTATGTGGTTGCATACTATATAGTGCAGTAGTTCATCATGCATCATAAATTATTTAGCTATTTATGAACTTTGAACTGACGCACATTTCAAAGGTCTAAGGCGTCAAGATTTACATGCAAGATTTTCACTGCGGAAGTGGCCTGAAATGAAGAAGCCTTGCTTATATAAAAGATGGAACACGTCCAACATTTGGCTCCATTTCTGACTGTAGGACTGACAAAGTCGTGCTGTGCCCATCCTGCCCAACCATAAGAGCCCTTAATCAAGCCTGCAGGGCCTGAACCAGAAGTGTCAATCAGGTGAACTTCACTGGTCCAGAGGGACTCTGAGCTTCAACATGGTGGAAACTTTGATGTGGAAAAAGTCTTTTTTTTTTCTTTTTTTTTTGGGTGAGATTAAAAAAAAAAACTCAGTGCATTGTCAGAATCCTTTGATGCTGCAGTGTACAGCATAGACATACTTCTTTAAGTAGAAAAAGATCAATGAATGTCTGATTGAAAATGTTTGCAGCTGTATCTGATCAGATTTTCTCGTATTTCCCCAGTGTGTTTAAATGGAACATTTTGCCAATGCTCTTCTTGCACGTATCTCTAGACATCTCACTTGCTCCGGGTATTTTCTGAGATTGAGGCTGTGTATGCAGAGGTGATGTTGTAATTTCAGCATCAGCAACCCTGAGTGCTTATATCCAGTAGTCCTACTCCTTCCTCCTCCTGTTAGGGACTTCCTGAGAGCCTGAGGAAGTTAATGGAAGTGTGACTAATGAGCTTGTTTCATTAGCCCATGTGCTTAACACCAGCGGCACACTTAAAGGTTACTGTGCTGCATGTTTTGAGTCTTCTTTAGCTGATGAAATAGCCTACTACAGTAGATATCCTGGCTGAGTGCCGCCCCATCTCTCTCTTGTGAACCCCTTGGTGACACTTCTCGAAGCTGTCTGACTGTATTGCTGACACAAGTCGTTGCTATTTGAGCATCGATCTTGAGAATTTTTAAGAGACATTTGACAGCGTTTAACCCTGGACCGAAGGGTAACTTTCATTGACTCACTGTCCTCCTGTCTGAGTGGCAGTTGATAGCACTACTATGACTTGGTCTGAGTGGCAGTTGATACTACTATAACTTGGTCTGAGTGGCAGTTGATGGCACTACTACTACTTGGTCTGAGTGTCAGTTGATGGCACTACTACAACTTGGTGGAGTGATATTGTAGAGTGCTGTCTCAGCAGTGGGACAGTAGAGGGTTTGGAAGAAATATGAAGAATTATGATGAGATGATGATGCCATACCTACTTCTGTGGAAGAGAGAAGAGGGGCGAAAACTATTAACAATTATTAACAATTCTAAATAAGTAATAAATAAGATTGATAATAAAAGCCATATGTGAAGACGTGCAAATGGATATTAAGCCATGTTGAGGCATTACTTGTGTCTCTGAATAAGGCCTTAAGTTTTAAGTTAAATGTGACAGACTACATATGACGTTAGGCTTGTGTTTTCCTGCCATGTCAATTGTACCATATGATTCAGTTGTATGTTTTTATTGCTTTCGCCTCACTGAATGTATTCCATTTCTATTCATTAATAACTCAATCAGTGCGACATAAATCAGGCAAGTCTTAGACAGCCGTAATCTCCCACTCCTCCATGTTCTTCTCCTCTCTCATCCGTATCTCTCTCTCTCTCTCTCGCTCCCTCTCTCTCATCGCATTAAGTGGAGTGCCGGCCCCGTTAGCGTTCGTGTAGCAGGTTAATGTGTTCGTGCTGGTGGAGTCTTCAGAGAGGTGATTAACTTTATCATCTGTGTCTTATGTCTCCCTCTGCGAGCCGCGCCGCACTACACTACACCGCACTACGCCGCACTACGCCGCACTACTCCGCTCCCGGCTACGTACCGTACAGTGCCGACGGTGAGAGGCGTGTGGAATTGAGCGCCTGGTGTAATGGTTAATAAGGGGGGTTTACGACCAGCCGCGGCAGCCTCGTGAGCAGAGCCCCTATTGTATGAGGGTGAGGGGAATTAGAATAATATATTTTGCCCCCTCGTTGGTGAGGAACTTACGGCTTCTATTCTCCCAATGAGAGGCAGACATGAATTTTTACAATGGCGGCGTTAGCACTCGATGCCACCTGACAGGGCCCCTGGCAAGCAGGCAGGCAGATTGTGAAACAGCACAGCACACCTTCACCAGTGTTAAAAAGCTGTAACAAGTAACAAGGCAAGAGGTATAAAGGGCTCTTATCTTCCAGAGTCTTCTTAACCTTCACCAGTGTTAAAAAGCTGTAACAAGTAACAAGACAAGACGTATAAAGGGCTGTTCTCTTATCTTCTAGGGTCTTCTTAACCCTCACCAGTGTTAAAAAGCTGTAACAAGAAACGAGACAAGACATATAAAAGACTATTCTCTTATCTTGCAGGGTCTTCTTGAGGGCCATCAATCAGTATGCCACGGTGTGGGGGGGGTGTGGGTAGAGATGCAAAGCACAGTCCATATAGTGGCAATATATGTAAGGTCTCCATTCTTACTGCCACCTGTCCAACAGTACACACACACACACCACACACGGAACGAGAGAGAGAAATTAAGAGATAAATAGATGAGAGCTTTGCTGTATGGTGATTGTGTGTAATATCTGGAGGAGGTCTTAGATATATACTTTATAACAGATGTATTTTGTGTATGCAGGCCTGTTGTGGAGTAGAGTAGAGAGCAGTTTATTATTAGTCCATTCACCAGGATCTGCTCCACGTCGGCTGTATTTGTCCCATGTGCAGTGCAGTGCAGTGCTGTGTGTTTAATCATGCCCAACAGTATTGAACACTCCAGCTGAAAATATCAGGGAGGGAAAATATGTCTTTTGCCGTCGTCACAATGGTAATGGCCCCTGTACTGTGAGGAGTAATTGAATGGGCCTTGAGAGACTCGTGGCGGAGCAAACAGAGCCGGGGCCTCTCCATCATATGTTGCCGGGCGCCACAAGCCCCCTTAATCACCCTGTATGCCTCTCGTATCGTAACCCGAACACACCAAGCCCCCTTAATCACCCTGTATGCCTCTCGTATCGTAACCCGCTGTTTTGAACACACCAACGCCTTTCCAGAGCTAAGCGATAGACAATGTTCCAGATGCATCGCGTGAGAACCAGGTTAACTTCGAACATAAGCTAAATGTATTAATGTTGTAATGCAATGTAATCACCGAGTGTCCTTCCTGTATTAATGTTGTAATGCAATGTAATCACTCAGTGTCCTTCCTGTCGTCTTCTTCAGCTGTGGAATAATTACTTACAATTGGCGGTGGCTTTATGTAATTTTATATTATGTAATGTAATGTAATGTAATGTAATGTAATGTAATGTAATGTAATGTAATGTCCTCTCTCTCCTCTTCAGCTGTGGAATAATTACTTCCACTTGGCGGTGGCCTTCCTGACCCAGGAGTCCCTGCAGCTGGAGAACTTCTCCAGCGACAAACGGGCCAAGATCTTCCACAAGTGAGTTAACCACCTAACATAGTTGACATAATATATACCTCCAAGATCTTCCACAAGTGAGTTAACCACCTGCACCCCCACAACACATCACCACCACTAAAGCTAGATGTAATATAGTGACATAACAGGAACCAGAGGTAGGGGGAGGTTCATAGATCTGCCTTCAAGATCTTCCACAAGTGAGTTAAGCACCTGCACCCCCACAGCACACCACCAGCTTTAAAGCTAGATTGAACATAGTTGACATAACATGAACCACACTACCAGAGGTAGGGGGAGGTTCATAGATCTGCCTTCAAGATATGCCACAAATGAGTTAATCACCTAACGTAGTTGACATAACTTCTATCTTCAGGGTCATCCACAAGTGAGTTAACCGCATGCAACCCCGCCAGCACATTACCACCACTAAGTGGCTCCTCACTGTATTTGAAGGCTAATTTACAGCCAACACGTGTCCCTCGACAATTCATAATGCAAACTAGACAGTGTTTCTGTCGAGGATGTGCCAGAGCTCGTTGCATTAAACATTAAAAAATGAAGTAGTGCTGGTGTTGATGCATACTCTACATACTGATGTGCAATTAAAAGTTTGAATTGGCATAGACTGTGTTTTTGCTGATGCATATCAATGCATGTCTGCAATTACTGCGTATAGCTGCAGCAGCAGTACTTATACATTCACACTCACATCCACAAGTGCACATAATCTTGGACCTAATATATCTTTGCTTATACAGTGGGGGCAATGACATGATGCAACCATGTTTTAGGAGATAACTGTAAAATGTTGGTGGTGCTGCTTTCTCCTTTTTAGGGTCAAATCCAAGCATGAATGTACAAATACTTACGGAATTTTGAAGAGCTACAATAATACCAAATCTAAGTGGTAAAAAGTAAAAATAAGGGGATAAGGATATAATGCAGGTTTGTTGTATTGGGAGTTTTTACTTCTTTATCAATACATTCGACCCTGTTAAGTGTCCTATTGTAGAACTGACTAAATCAGACATAACTTGCTGAATTGAACATTTTATAATATTGATCACAGGTCTGTGAAAATCTTTGTTTATATGTGCATTCACAACGGGATTTACCAATATCAAGCAGGAACCAACACCACCAATATGATTCAAATAATCTTATAAAACATTTTTGCATAATAGCAGTAGCCTGTAGATTCTATAATGCCTGCACATCATAGTCTTCTCCTCTGCTGTTGTGTCTCGTCTTGTACACAATCCCCATGCGGGTCTGCAAGAACTATAGAAACATGGAATAAATATTTAAAATCTTATTGCGTGGGGGGGGGGTTACACACGCTGAGTCAGGGAACAATCCACTTGGGATATCAATTGATTACTCAATTACTCAAGCAGACTGATCTCAGCGCTCAAAACACCCCCCCTGCCCCACATCTAAGCAGACTGATCTCAGCACCTTCTGTAATCTCTCCCAATCACATCACAATGAAGGGTTCAAAGCACACGGAACAAGAAGTGTCCTGTTGGCATGAATTTCCCCAGTACACAGGATCCTATTTCTGCCTCTCTGTCTTCTCTCTCTCCCTCCCTCTGTCTCACTTTTTATGCCTTTGAATACTTTAGATCAGATTCACTCATTTTGTCAGAGATATTGTAGATGTTTAGTAACACTCAAGGACGGAGGAAAAACGCTAATCTATTTAGCAGTTTTTGATTTATCATCATAAGGAAAGGAAAGTCACCATTCTTTTGATTTCTACGGCCATACATCTGCATAAAAACCTTCCCAAATGCGAGCTTTTCTGACTCCGACTGATGTGACATCGCTCCAGACCAGATGACATGCAAATAACATGCATGCTGCCTTGAATTTGTCCGCCTCTGGATACTTTAGATCAGATTCACTCATTTTGTAAGTCAGGTCTAGATATATTGTAGATGTTTAGTAACACTCGAGTCTATTTAGCAGTTTTTGATTTCTCATCATAAGGAAAGTCACCATGTGAGGAGGGTGAGGAAAAGAAAACCAAAACAAAAGACAGTTGAACTAGAGTGAGCGTTGGACTGTCTGCACTTTTGGCGAGAACTGAAAGAGGCTACTAACACTAGCAGGCATGAATCATATTGTTGGACTGAAGTCGATCCAAGAGCCGCCAGCATAGAAGTGGAGGAAGGACATTTAGCCTACTGCTGTTCTAGTCATTTCCCCAGTGAAATACCAACTTTTTTCACTCTAGAATAGTAGAATAGAAGAGTATAGTAGAGTAGAATAGTAGAATAGAAGCAAATAGTTATAACATGATCAACCGCAGGTTGGGACAAATATTTGTTTTTATTTTACATTGTTGTGCAAAGGTGTCATCTGGACGTTAGTGGACTGTGATGGCAAATTACAGTATGTCACATAAGTATAAGAGAGTGCATACAGTACTTTGTTCTTGTGTTTATATTGGAGATTAAGCTCTTCACTTCACCTCCAAATATTAGTACAGAGCTCAGCCTGTGTGATCCTGTCTGTCATCGCCTCTTCCATAACCCTGTGATATGTTTGCCTAGTCAACAGAAAATGGCTGCCTCAAAACCACCTCAAAACCTGTCAACTTCTTCACAGAGGGAAGATACACCACACTCTTGTCCAATGCTGATCTTTATTAAACAAACGTTTCGGCCAGTGAGAAAGCCAACGCACAAATAAACTTCTTTACAGTGTGGCCAGGCTTTCTCATCCAGAAATAATGTACAGGATCACAGACCCTCTCGGGGGGTTATCATGAACCTGTCTCAATATCTGCCTCCATCCACCTAGAGATGCGGTCGGTGCCACCTGACTCTATTTTTTTATAGTCCCCTTTGAAACACAATCGTGTCATTAAACATCACAGAAGGCGAGTGTAGTGTGAGGTTGGGGAGCAGGTGGGCTGGAGGCCATTTCACTTTATAAACAACGTTACACTCCACAACCCCCCACCCCACACCACCACTCCCCGTTTTATATTTGTTTCTCCACACTAACTGCTGTAGTCATATCGCCTTGCTGCTGCATTGGTGCATTTCTCTCAGACTTCTTCTATTCTGCCTTCTCGTCTCTCGTCTTACTCAATCTGACACTTGCACGCACGCACGGACACACGGACACACGGAAGGACACACACACACACACACAGACACACACACGCTGGGTGGCAATGGCAGCGCACTGCAAATGAAGTTCCAAACTCAAAGAGCAGAAATGACAAGGGACGGGGACAAGTCAATGCTGTGTGTGCCTGTGCGTGCGTCTGTGTTTGCTTATGTGTGCTTGTTTGTGTGTGCGTGTGTGCGTTTGTGAGTGCGTGCTCATCTGTGTGTGTGTGTGTGTGTGTGTGTGTGTGTGTGTGTGTGTGTCAGCTCTCTGGAGCGGGAGATCCCCCTGAAGTAATTATGTGTTCATGTATCTGTGGCTGTCATGTCCAGTCCAAGGCTGCCAGTGACATGCCGTCCCTCTGGATATGTGGACACCAGCAGATATATAATGTATACTGTATATAGATACACTTCACTCATAGATGGGATTTGACTTCAGTGCCAATGCCACCTGTGTGTAAGCTCTGTATTTGAACACAAGGCTGAATGAGGTGTAGAGTAGAGTACAGTAGAGTAGTGTAGGAATAGACTTTTATTAATCCCAAGGGAAATTAAGGTGTCTGACATCGTGCATAAATACACAAATAGACAACATATACCAAGACCTAATACACATTATTGCACATTACATTACATTACATTGCACTTAGCTGATGCTTTGATTTCTTCAAAGTGACTTACAGTATTTTTCAAGGTGTTGGTTACAGTCTCTGGAGCAATGTGGGGTTATGTGCCATGCTCAAGGGCACTTCAGCCATGGATGGAGATATAGGGAGAGGTCAGGGGGGATACCAACTTTCTTATCACTAGACCACGGCTGCCACAAACATACAGCACACAGGTGTGTAGGACACCTCATTTCACACCTTCATGATCGCTAACAGGCTTAGCTCACTCTAACTCACTAGCTTGCAGACACATGCACACAATTTACACACACACCAACACGAACAGCCATTCATAAGGTTAGTCATTAGTTTGAGTGTACATTGACCCCGTCCACTTCACCTTTGATCAGGTATCTGCTCTCTGTTAAGGCCCCCTCTAATATTCCGATGCATGTCATCATAAATTACCGCTCTTTTCAGCGGCATTATTGGCAGAGCTGATCGATGTGGCGCTCGGCTCGAACTGGCGGGGGCGCCTGCAGGCAGCGGGAAAGGAAATGTCAGCGGGCGCTGAGCTGATGGCTGATTGGCTGTGGTGGGATATTAACGAGAGGCATTAGAGGGAGGGGAGGGCAGCTCAATTCCCCAAACGGCGTCGAGTCCACTTCCTGAGTCCGCTCACGCCTCCCTCCCTCCATCCTCTGTCCTCCTCTCGCATGCACACTCCTGAGTCCTGTCCAGCCATCCCTTTACTCTGATGCTGCCCGCCAGCCCCGGTCCGTCCTCCCGCCTCCCTGTAGTCACAGCAGCTTGCCCTGTCAGCATTCTCCACACTGAGCTCTCATCAGGCAGGTCCTCACTTGGGCCACAGTCATTTGTGTCCCGGCAACCTTGACATTGAGCTCTACTCTCCCCTTCCCTCCTCTCCTCTCCTCTCCTCTCCTCTCCTCTCCTCTCCTCTACTCTACTCTACTCTACTCTACTCTACTCTACTCTACTCTACTCTACTCTACTCTACTCTCCCCTCCTCACCGATTGCAGAGTGGCCTAATGAGAAGTCATCATCATCATATTTCCTCTTCTTTGACTGTGACTTGTGCTCCTCCTTTTATTTATTTCTCTATTTTTCTTCAGACTTGCTCTGAACAACAGCACAACAAATAACCTTTCCCAAAGGTTTGACCCGCCTCACTTGGTTTGCTACTGGTTGAGGCCAGAAAAGGCTGTGCCGAAACTTAAATCACGTCACCTCTCCTCCTCTCGCCCTCTCTCCCTCTCTCCCTCTCCGCCTTTGCCTCTTCTTTTTGCTCTCCTCTTTTTCTCTCCCTCCCTCTCTTCGTCCTCCGTAAAGGTTCTCTTTTCTTCCCTCATCATAAGGTCACTGCCTCGTAAACCCATAATGGCTATTGTGACATTTCACAGGTTAAGTAACAAGAGCACCTTGTATTACCAAGTGGGTTTTTTTTTGCTGCAAAACGCACATGTAGCCATCTTGTTTCCGGAAGCTATTACATGAAAATGATTTAACAGTAAACCTCGTTTCAGAAAGCATTAAAATGCTGCTGTGTATTCTGTCTTTTTTTT